>NC_135309.1:92659767-92809767 GCF_048772815.1 Callospermophilus lateralis | reverse complement strand
TATTCAAATCATCACTCTTCTCTCATGAATGACATGACTGTAATCATGGGAAATAATCAGATATCATGTGTTCCTGCAAATTTTGGAAGCACAAGTTCATCTTAATTCAACAACTCTTCTGATTCTTGCTCTGCCATCAAAATACCATGTCAGTTCATCTCTCCGTGTCTCATGGAGGCTGTCAAAGCCCAGTTCAGTATGCCACCCCAGCAACTGCAGGAACATAGAGGAAGCTCTTAATGTAGTCCTGTTAAAATGCCAGGTACCCCTCTACCACTCCGCACTTGAGGAGGCTGGACTCATACCTCTTTAGCAGCTTATAACAAACATTTACTAACCTTATGAAAACCTTCCTGTAGATTTAAGAGTTATCAAATACAGTGGTTCTCAAGGGGTGACAGTAATTGTGATAAGACTATATTGTAGTTATCAGAAAGACTTGAGTGTCTTTCGGTTTATTTCCCTAAGAATCAGACAGCCTCTGTGTCCTGAAATGTTCAAAACAATCCTTCCCCCTAAAAATGTGTCACCAATAGGGAAACATTAAATAGTTCTTGATGATTTTATTTGAAGAATTTATATTTCTGTGTGGCATCTTACTTTATATCTATTGCACATTGCTGCCTCAGTTCAAATTTAAAATCTTATATATATATAAATACACACACATATATGTTTAAGAGAAATAAAAAATATATTTTAAAAGAAGGTGGCAGGGATTGTATTTAGCTGAGAAAATCAGCAGGGGTTCACAGAAATGGGCTTGACTTGAAAGATGTTGACATGTAACCATATTTACACATAATGGGAATGGGGCTATTTTTTATGAACTTAGTTTTCATAACTTAAACTTCAAATACAAAGATAAAACATGCATTTACATAAATCTCTAAAGCAAAGGTACTCTTGAGATTAATAGTTTATGAGTACAAAAAGAGTCCACACAAAGAGAAGTTTTATTGTCTAGTTTTATACTACTATCCTCATTACATATATACACGATTGTCTGGAAACTATAATTCACTCTCATTTTTTTTCTTCATGGGATTAGGAATGCTTTAGGGTCATTTTGAATGCATAATACTGCTCTATCTCCATAAGTATAGGCTCCTTATAATACTAGATATATTTCTGAAAGTGACTTGAAACAAATTTCTTTTTCCATTCAGAATTTCTAGTCAGTATTATTTGCATTAGACCTCTATGGCCTTACACTTTAATTGCATGCCTTAGCATTGTATCTTCTTTGTTTCCCTGGACTTTATTTTCCACATAATATTCTTCACTACCACTGATAACAGAATAAAGTCAAAGCCTAAACTTCTTAGCAATGCTTACAAGATCATATCTTTCTTGCAAAATCCTATCTTATTTCTATCAGCAGCCTCATCTTTAAATCCATCACTCTTCCCTCAACATTCTCTCCAGATATGAGCATCTATTTGAAGTTTTAGGAAGTGATGTGTTCTTTATCTGCACCTGTGTTCACCACTTCCATTATCATGGTCCTTGATCTTCAGGTCATTTAGGTGTCACCTTCTCTTCAAGGCTTTCTGAGGTTACCTACCTACATTCCCTGTGTTATATTAAGCATTTCTTTTATTTTTACACATTTTAAAGCTTTATAAATGGTTGATTTTTGTTGTGTTTCCATTACTAGATTTTATATTGCTTGAAGGAGAGACAATGTGCTTGTTGTTCACTTCATTCTAATCATGATCATAATACTTACAAAGACAGGCTTTAAGGTACAATGATAGAATTAATAGAAGAATTAATTTAAATAAACCATACAAATTTTTAAATACTTGAATTTCATATAGTCATATGCATTATACATTAAATAATTATGTTATTTTAGTGTTTCTTCTTAAGTCTTAGGTCTGTAACCCATCACTCCAATTTTGTTTTCTGGCATAAATTCTCAGAAGATGGAATGGTTTGGATTTTTAATTTTCTCTGTAAGCATTTATCATGCTTAAATAGTTCCTTAAAGAATACAGTAAAATACTTTCAAAATATTAGAAAAGGGATAATGAAAGGAGTTCATTTAAAATATTCCATTTAAAAATGGTAAAATTATCAAGTTGCCTTAAGGATTCTGACATCTTTACCAATTTATGAAATAACTAAAAATTTGGACTTCAAACTTAACATTGCTTTTATTATATAATTTAGCAGAAATATTCTTAAATGTGTATATATGGAGTGTGTGTATGTTTTTTTTTTTTGTGTGTGTGTGTGTGTGTGTTTTGTACTGGAGATTGAATCCAGGTACCCTTTACCCCTGTTACAGCTCTGGACCTTTTTATTTTTAATTTTGAGATGGGTTCTCACTAAGTTGATAATGATATTCTCAAATTCACAATCCTCCTGCTTCAGCTCCTGAGTTGCTTGGATTATAGGCATGCACCACCAAACCCAAAGGTATGTATATTTTTGTATGTACACACACACACACACCCCTACAGGGATAAGGAGAGAACAGGAGGGAAAAGGGAAAAAGGAGAGAAGAGGGAGAAGTTTTGTACTGCTCAGACATAAGGGAAAAAATAGAGATGGGCTGATAAAACAAGGAGACACTTATATTCTCCAGTGAATTAGGAGGATTGCAACACTAGCAATATTTGTAAGCCCCCCTATGGATTTCTGATGGAAAATAATGGATAGGATTTACCTCTGCAGGGGAGGCTCAGAGATAGTCATCTTGATCTCTCCATTTCACACAGGTTTTCTAATTACGTGTTGCTATTGAGGAGTTTATTTTATTTTTCAAGATGACATTTCCACAACTTGAAAACAAAAATCTAAGATGGTAAAGCAAAGAGTTTTTTCAACTTTTTTTTTTTTTTTTTTTTTTTTGAGAGAGAGAGAGAAAGGAAAAAGAATGTATATTGCTTTGCTAGCAAAGGGAAAACACAGGGGACTCCTATCCCAAAGGCTGTGATTCTGCCCATCAGCAGGAACAGGGGAGGACTTTTAAAGAAGTAATTCAAAGGCTACATTTCTTGTGTTCTCTGTTGAAGTTGTAATTGACTTGTTAATTTGGGAGACAGTCATTTCTGAGATGTTACCATCCCTAAAGTCTGGATTACTTCATTCCTATGGTAGTATGTGCTCAAGGACAGATAAATCTGCCTAAAATGCAGAAGAAAGGTAATCCAGTTTTCTCCTGATATTAGGGAGGGGGATAAATTAAGGAAGAGCACAGAGTGAGAGAAAGAGAAAGAAACATGTACATTTAAAATATAAGTTGCAGTGGCAGAGCAGCAAGGGCTATATTCAAAGCATAAAATGGACCACTGTTAGATTTCTCCACTGTCAATTTCTACAATCCATTTCTATGAAAAATGGGCAACAACATCTCCAAACTGCTTCCTGCTGAAAGAGGGCAAAGTTGGGAGAAGTAACCCAAAGTCCTTGGTCTCTATCAGGTGGGGAGTGAACAGTTAAAGGTATTCAGCATCACAACAGTCCAAAGGTCGACAGTGCAAATGGCAGGTGACTGGACAAGGCATAGAACCGACCGGATCAAGCTAAGAAAACAACAAACAAGACTGTAAAACATTACATTTCCACAACTTGAAAAAAAAAATGGTCAAGAAAATAATGTTTTCAACTTCTGCTAAGTAGTTTTCCTTTACCTTCCCCCTCCCCAATTATACTGCAAGCAATTAAAATCTTAATATTGGAGAGTTCTTTCTATTAGGGAGCCCAATAAGGATAGATTTCACTGAGGATCTTATGAATAAATACATTGATATACTAATTCCATTTTAGTAATATCAATGAGAAAAATTAAAATTGTACTTACTTCATATACAAGTATATAAAAGGTTAATTATCAAATGGGATGTATATGGGAAAGGTCATTTGTTGTAACTAGAATTGGTATTTCTTAAAGCTTCTGGCTCTTTATTTGACTCTGTAGGTGTTCATGTGACTTTGATGAAGTTGCTAAATACCGCAAAAGTCTATCTAGACAAGCATTTGTAAGTACTTGATATTGCCATTACATTGTTTCAAATGGTTCTTTAGTGTGCCCTTCAAAAAATCCCTTCTGTTACTTTTTTTCCAGCTTTAATACCCTGGTGTTTACTGTCATTACAGCATGACACATCAAATTCTTGAACACTGGGTACTGAGCCTACAGGTATATGTTAAATGCAAGATGTTCAATTTTCACATTATAATCTATAAAATACATTGCTACCTAGACTTAAAAAAAATAATCCAGCTCTTATTTTAAGTGGCTTGTTTAAAAATTATAGGTCTGCACATTTTTCCTACTTTTTATAAATAAAGTTATAGCATATAACAAACATTAAAAGTGTAAGTAATGTGCCATAGATTTATCATACTGACCTATCCCTTTTGCACTGCCCTGATCCCATATTGTTTAGTTGTTCTTGTAAAACAATAACACCTAAATCAATCTCTTAATTCCTAGATTCTAGTGTAACCAGTGCCATGTAGTGTAGCAAGTGAATATTTCTAGTGTTAATAGGATATAGCTGCCATTTTGAGGGCAAGTTTTATGTGAAATATATGTAATATATTCATTAGTTTCTTACACTAACACAATACTGAACAATGGAAAATACTGAACACAAAAAAGACTTACTGTTTTTCTGCTATTTTTTGTCTGTATGTGTGTGTATGTGGTGCTGATGGTGGAACTAAGGATATTATGCCTGCTAGGCAAGTGCTTTACCATGGAGCTACATCTTAGCTCTATTTGAGTGCTATTCTGATACAAATAGTGAAATGTATTGATCTACATTGTAATTATTTTACAAGTAGTGTTTTGCCAATAGTAACAAATATAATTGTTCAAACAATCCTAAGAGATGTGTTCGATTATTAACTCCATTTTGAAAATGTGGAAACTGAAGCATAAAGAAGTTATATAACTTACTCAAGGTCATACTTCTTAATTAAGAAGTCAGGATTAAAATACAGGCTGTCTCACTCCAGGTCATGCTTTCAATCATTATAATATCACCACATATATTCCCATAACAAGTCATATATCACCCATATTTTATCGATATTTCAGTCTGTCCTGCTAATAGTACAGATAATTTTATCAGCATTACGACTTTTTAACCATACAGAAATATGAGTTTCCAGAGAAACTAACTAATATTCATAAGATCACTTTACTGAATTAAAACTTGTTTTCACCTTGTGACACTTTACCTTCTAGGATAGCTCTGATTCCATTTGCAATTAATTTCTAACCCTTACAGCTGAGAAACTTAGACATCACAGTGGAAATTACACACACACACACACACACAAAATGTTTTTGAAGAAACACAACTCCTAACATAAGCATGCCTTAGGCTAAATCTGTAAGCCAATCAGTTAAGCCATTTTTTATGATGTTTTAATTTGATCAAAAATGTAATAACCAGAAGCATAAGGACCTGAAAATGGGCACTAATGTCTTCTTACTAAGCTTGTGTATTCATACAAAAACAGGAAATAAGGCCTTGGGCTTCATGAAGCAGGTGAGCAGATGAATCTGAGACCCCTACCAAAATTGTACCTCATTTGAATAGTAAACACAGATATTTTTCCTTAAGAATGTTTTAAGATTAAAACATTTTATCAAATGTTACAGTGACACCAATATTATTTTTATCATTATTGGACAACTATATCTTTTTTTATTTCTTTACTTTTAAATTTTCTGTCATGATATTATAGTTATCCTTTTCTATTCAGTTTAAGGTTTTCTGTTTTGTTTTTGTTGTTGTTTTGCTTTATTTTTTTGTACCGGGGATTGAACTTAGGAGCACTTGACCACTGAGCCACATCCCCAAACCTATTTTGTATTTCAATTAGAGAGAGGGTCTCAATGAGTTGCTACCACCTACCTTTTTCTGAAACTAGTATTGAACTCAGGATCCTCCTGCTTCAGCCCCCTGAGCCACTAGGATTACAGGTGTGCATCATGGAGCCCTACAGTTTAAGGTTCTTGTAGCAGAATAATGGCCCTAATGATTTACTTCCATGAATTAATTACCAGAACCTATGAATATGCTACAATAAACAGCAAAGAATATTTATTTGAGGTTATGGACTTTGAGATGAGATGATTATCATCAATTGTCTGGGAAGGTCCAATCTAATAACACGATTCTTTGAATGGAGAGATGTTTTCTTATCTCTAGTGAGAGAGAAAAATAGTGATAGAAAAAGGATCAGAGAAATGTATCAGGAGAACTTATACTAAGTTCTACTTTATTTTTAAATACTCTTGAAAGTATTCATTATTATCATTGTGGTCATATTAAGGTTAATTAAATGTTTGGATTATTTTAAAGTCAATCATTAAAGGTTGTTTTAACACTTTTTTTTTTTTTGCCTAGAATTGCTTTTCCCATTTTGCTTTTTCCTTTTGAATTTTATCTATTTCTTCCTGAACTTTGTTCATTTGAATCATAGAGTTGTACAAAATAAGAAAATGAATTAAAACAAAAAAAGGCAGTATGGAGACAATTTGGAACCAAGAAGATATAGAACATTTGGAGGAGAAAAAGAAAGTGGCAAAAATGAAACATTCCTTAACAGTAATTACATTGAATGTGTATGAAATAAAGTTTCCAATTAAGCATAAGTTGGAAGAATTGATCTAAAAAACATGATTCAACTATGTAATGTCTACCAGAGACTCACTTTAAATGTAAACCCATTAGGTAAAAAGTAAAAAGATGCAGAAAGCTGTTTCCAATTGAAAGGTAGCAAAAAAAAGTACTGAAGTGACTACACTAATAAAAAAAAAAAAAAAAAACTACATATCAACGTGATAAATGATAAAGGAGACAAAGAGGACATTGTATACTGTTATAGGATCAAGTTATCAAGAACATATAAAAGCTATCAGCATATGTTTATAATATAACAAAGCCCCCAAATTGTTGAAGAAAATAATAATTGATGGAAAAGTATACTTGTACACTAATAGTTGAAGACATTAATACACCACTTTTAATGATGGATGGAACAAGTGGACAAAAAAAAAATAACTAAGGAAGTGCAGCACTTAGACAACACTGTCAACCAACAAAACCTAGCACACACATGTAGGATACTTGAGTCACCAATAAGATTTAACTTCTCAACTTCACATGTATCATTCCTTAGAAGTGACCATATCTTCATCACAAAGCCATATCAAGACACTTGAGGGGCTGGGGATGTGGCTCAAGCGGTAGCGTGCTCGCCTGGCATGCGCGGGGCGCTGGGTTCGATCCTCAGCACCACATAAAAATAAAGATGTTGTGTCCACCGACAACTAAAAAATAAATATTAAAAAATTCTCTCTCTCTCTCTCTCTCTCTCTCTCTCTCTTAAAAAAAAAAAAGACACTTGAACCCATAAAAAGTATTTTCTCTGACCATGAAAGAATCAGTGAAATCTTTCTTTGAAAGTACCAAAAAGTTGACAAATATTTAGCTAGGTTGGTGAAGAAAAAAAAAAGAGATATGAAAATAACTACAGCCAGGCACAGTGGCACACTCCTGTAATTCCATGCAAACATTAATTTAAAATGGATTAAAGTTTTAAATGTTTAAGAAGGCATAAAACTGGCTACTATATACATGAAAATTAACTCAATATTATTAATGGTCAGGGAAATAAAAATCAACACCATAATGAGATATTATCTCACACTGGTGAGAAAGGCTATTATCAAAAGTGGTGAGGATTTGGGAGAAACAGAGCTATAACAAATTGTTGGTGGGAATGTAAATTGGTATAGTCACCATGTAAAACAATATGGAATTTCCTCAAAAATTAAAAGATGGAACTACAACATGATCCAGCAATTGCACTTCTAGTTTGATACATAAGAGAAATTAAACCAGGATCTTAAAAAGATCACTGGACTGTCATGTTCATTGAAGTATTATTCACATTCACAATATCCAAGGTATGGAACTACCTAAGTTTCTGGGGTGGGGGTATAAGGCAGAGAAACATTATTCAACCTGAAAACAATTCTGCTGTTTGTGACAACATGAACCTGGAGGGCATTATGGTAATTGAAATAAGCCTAAGAGGGAGAAAAGCATTGCATGACCTCAATTATGAGGAATTTTAAAAAGCTGAACACATAAGTGTGGTTGCCAGAATTTGGAAGTGGGGGAAAAGTGGAGATGTTGGTAAAATCGTACAAACGTTCAGCTATACCATATCAGTTATACTCACTATGTTTCAAGGAGAGTCTCTTAGGAGATCAAAATAAGAGGACTACTACTTTCTAAGTTTAAAACTTTCTACGTAACTACAATAATAATAACATTACCGTACTGGCTTAAGAAAGAACAATAGTTTAGAATTGAAAATTCATAAAAATATACTCTTAAATCTCTGACCAGTTGATTTTTAAAATTTATGTATTTATTCTAATTTGTTATACATGACAGCAGAATGCATTTCAATTCCTATTACACATATAGAGCATAATTTTTCATGTCTCTGGTTGTACACACAGTAGAGTCACACCATTCTTGTCTTTATACATGTACTAAGGGTAATGATATCCATCTCATTCAACCATCTTTCCTACCCCCATTCCTCCTCCCTTCAACTCCCTCCCCTTTGCCCTATGTAAAGTTCCTCCTGGAATTCCTGGCATTCTCCCCCATCCCCAAGCCCCATTATGGATTAGCATCAACATATCAGACAAAACATTTGGCCTTTGGTTTTTTGGGATTGGCTTACTTCACTTAGCATGATATTCTCCAACTACATCCATTTATCTGCAAATGCCATGATTTTATTCTTTTTAAATGCTGAGTAATATTCCATTGTGTGTGTGTGTGTGTGTGTGTGTGTGTGTGTGTGTATCACAGTTTCTTTATCTATGTATTTATTGAAGGGCATCTAGGTTGGTTCCACATTTATTGATTGATTGATGTGGCTGTGTCATTGTAGTATGCTATTTTTAAGTTCTTTGTCTATAAACCGAGGAGAGGGATAGCTGGGAGTTCCATTCCAAGTTTTCCAAGGAATCTTCATATTGCTTTCCAGATGGGTTACACCAATTTGTAGTCCCACCAACAATGTATAAGTGTTCATTTTTTCCCACATTCTCACCAACACTTATTGTTGTTTGTATTCTTAATAATTGCTATTCTGAATGAAGTGAGATGAAATATTAGAATAGTTTCAATTTTCATTTCTCTAATTGCTATAGATGTTGAACATTTTTTCATATATGTGTTGATTAATTTATGTCATCTTCTGAAAACTGTCAGATCAGTTCCTTGGCCCATGTATTCATTGGGTTATTTGATTTTTGGTGTGAGATTTTTGAGTTCTTTATATATCATGGAGATTATGCTCTATCTAATGTGTGTGAATTTAATCCCATTCTATAGGTTCTGTCATTACCTCACTGATTATTTCCTTTGCTAAGAAGAAGCCTTTTAGTTTTAAATCCTTACCATTTATTGATTCTTGATTTTCATTCTTGTGTTAATAGGAGTCTTGTTAAAGAAGTCGGGCCAAATCTGACATGATGAAGATTTGAGCATACTATTTCTTCTATTGGGCTCAGTGTCTCTGGTTTAATTCCTAAGTCCTTGATCCACTTTGAGTTGAGTTTTGTGCAGGGTGAGATATAGAGGCTTAATTTCACTTTGCTGCATATGGATTTCTAGTTTTCTCAGCACCATTTTTTTGAAAGGGCTATCTTTTCTCCAATATATGTTTTTGGTGCCTTTTTCTAATAATTTATAACTGTATTTATGTGGGTGTGTCTCTGTGTCCACTAATCTGTACCATTGATCTACAAGTCTACTTTGGTGCCAATACCATGCCATTTTGTTACTATTGGTCTGTAGTATAGTTTAAGGTCTGATATTGTGACAGCACCTATTTCACTCTTTTTGCTAAGAATTACTTTGGATACTCTAGGTCTTCTATTTTTCCAGATGAATTTCATGATTGATTTTTCTATTTCTATGGGGAATGTCACTGGGATTTTGATTGGGATTGCATCAAATCTGTACTTTTTTGTGTTGGCTAAGAGTTAATTTGTGACACAATGTATGATCCATTTTAGAGAAGGACCCATGTACTGCTGTGAAGAAAGAGTATCCATTCTTTGATGGATGAAATATTATATATATGTCTGTTAAGGCTGTTATTGATTGCATTATTGAGTTATATAGTTTCTTTGTTTAGCTTTTATTTGGAAGATCTACCTAGTGATGAAAGAAGTGTGTTAAAGTCACCTAGAATTATTGTGTTGTGGTCTACTTGACTTTTGAACTTGAGAAGAGTTTGTCTGATGAATGTAGATGCTCCATTGTTTGGGACATATATATTTATAATTCTTATGTCTTATTGATGTAAGTTTCCCTTAAGCAGTATGAGTATGAAATGTCATCTTTCTTTATACTTTTGATTAACTTTGGCTTGAAGTCTTCTATTTGATATGAGGATGGAAACTTCTGCTTTTTTTCCATAATCCATATGAGTGGTGTGTTGTTTTCCCAACCTTTTACCGTCAGTCTGTGGATGTCTTTTCCTATGAGATGAGTCTCTTGAAGGCAGTGTATTGTTGGGTCTTTTTTTTTTTTTATCCAATCTGCCAGCCTATGTCTTTTGATTAGTGAGTTGAGGCCATTCACATTTAATATTATTTTTCTTTATTTTTGGTAATTTAACTCTACTTGGTTTCTCCTTTGACTGGTTTTCCCTTTAGTGTAATACCTCCCTTTGCTGATTTTCATTGTTAATTTTTATTTACTCATCATGAAATATTTTTACCAAGAATATTCTGCAGTGAAGGCTTTCTAGTTGTAAATTCTTTTTTATTAGCTATACATGACTTACAATGATCCTAGCAATTCACACATTTGAATCATTTGGGTATAATTTCTCATTTTTCTGATTGTACAGATTGCAGAATCACACTGGTCATAGAGTCACCTGTATACATACAGCAATTATAATGTCTTTTCTATTCTAGTTGTAAATTCTTTTAACTTTTGTTTATCATAGAAGGTTTTTATTTCATCATAAAACCTAAAGCTTAATTTTGCTGGATATAAAATTTTTGTTGGCATCCATTTTCTTTCAGAATTTGGTATATGTTATTCCAGGATCTTCTAGCTTTCTGGGGCTGGGTTGAAAAATCTACAGAGATCCTAATTGGTGTCCCCCTTATGTAATCTGATTCCTTTCTTTTGTAGCTTTGAAAATGCTCTCCTTATTCTGTATTCTAGACATTTTCATTATAATGTGCCTTAGTGTGGATCTATTGTGATTTTGTACATTTTGTGTTCTGCCAGTTTCTTGCATTTGATTTTCCAATTCATTCTTCATGTTTGGAAAAATTTCTGATATTATTTCATTGAATAGATTTTTTATTCTTTTGGTTGGGAACTCTATGCCTTCCTCTATCCCAATAATTATTAAATTTTGTCTTGTAATGTTATCCCATAATTAATGAATATTCTGCTCATGGTTTCTCATCATCTTCACTGTGTGATCAATGTTCTTTTCAAGATTATATGTTTTGTCTTCATTGTCTAAGGTCCTGTTTTCCATGTGATTTAATCTGTTGGTAATGCTTTCTATTGAGCTCTTAATTTGGTTTATTCTTTCCTTCTTGTAAAGGATTTCTGTTTGTTTTTCATAACCTCTATTTCTTCATTAAAATAATATTTTGCTCCCTGTATTTGCTTTCTTATATCATACTTTAATTCCCAGAACATTTTAATTATGTATATCATGAACTCTTCTCTATAATTTCTTCTGTTGTGCTGGCCATGATTCTAATAATGTAGTCTCCTGACTTGTTTGGGGCACTTTCTTCCCTCATTATTTTCATGTTTCTTCCCTTCTAGCACTGGAGATCCTAGGCATAGTTTATACACTTATACTGTAAAAACTCTTAGCAAATACAAAAAAGTAGAGAAACTACCCTAAAGCAACTTTTAGCAAATACAAAAAAAAAGTAGAGAAACTACCCTAAATCTTATCAAATCATAATGGAATGAAATTAGAAATCAATGACAAAATGTTTTTTAAAAAAGCAACTCCAACACCTGGAGACTAAATAATACACTATTGAATGAACAATGAATTACAGAAGACATTAAAGAGGAGATTAAAAAGTTCTTAGAGATAAATGAGAACACTGATACAACATATCAAAATCTTTTGGACACTATGAAGACAGTATTAAGAAGAGGATCATTGCATATAGGCTTATAGTGTTCCTGTGGTGTTTAAATAACTCTCCTTTAAAGGGGTGAACAATTTTAATAGGTCCCAATACAAACAATATATAGCCTTAAACCAAATATTAAGACATTTAAGATTTTGTCACAATATACAGAAATGGAGAGTTCAATTATTATCTACAGTATAAATAGTAGATTTGCAAAAGAGTATACACTTTATGATGGTGTACAAAAAGAGAATATTATTGTATATTGTATATTGTCTAACAATTTTATGGTTTTACTCTCATATATTAGTTGCTGAGTCATATTGATTATTGATTTCATTTTGTATATTCCATATCCAACTTCATTCTTTTGCTTATGGAAATCCAATTGTCCTAGCATGATTTGCCAAAGATGCTATTTTCTTCTATTGAATGGGGTAGGATGAGATGTTAAGGAGGTAGAAGGTGAGGAGTTATTATATTTTAGGAAGTGTGAAAGAGGAATCTGAAAAAGTTGGCTAGTAACAGGAGAAGAGAGAGAGTGATTTGGGAGAAACAAGTAAATGGGAACACAATAGAGAGAGTACAAAAAATAAGCAAATATAAAAATTTTTTTAAAAATGTAAAAAGTAAAAATAGGAGATAAAAGAATATACAGCACATCAGTAAAATACTACTCAGACATTGTAGTCCTCAGTAGCCTAATTCATGAAATGTACTTGGTTTTACAAATATTGTGGATGTGAGGGCAGGGGAAGAGAGAGAGAAAAGATGAAAAATATAAGAGAAAATTAAAAAATCTCAATGGAAAATTCAAGGATTGTTTATGTTGTAGTTCAGTATCTTTCCTGCTTCCCTTCTCATCCAATAGGTGGGGTTGTCTCTTGTTTGTGGGTATCTCCACCCTCAGGATGGTAAAGATTATTAGGGTGGGAGGGTTGGTCTTGGGAGTGGAACTCCTTGAGGTGGAGTAGTACTTGTTGGTCCCCTATGGGAGACTGCACCCCAAGGATCTTTCTGGGGTCCACTCCTGTGATGTAAGAGCCTGGTCTTATTTCCATATATGGCTTATAAACCTCAAAATCCCTTGTCCCTAACTTAGTCTGTAAATTGTATCTCACTCACACCCTCCCTTTCTACTTCTCAATCAGGAACCTCTCTCCTGAGTTCTTGTAGGATGCATTTTGGGGGCTGTGCACCTGTTGTGGAGGGCTATTTTATATTGGGCAATTCAAGACCAGGTTTTTCAAGCTATGGACCAGCCTTGTAGCTGCAAGCACTGTGATGGGTTAGTGACTGCAGGAGAGATGGGGGAGTTGGAGAGTATAGGTATTTTGATATTGCTTCTATGCCCCTGCCAGTGTCAAAAGATGGGAGTTGCCTCAACTAAAGATGGTGACGAAGGTTTCCCAAGATGGAGGAGGTTGCTTTCAGAGATTGGGTGTCAGATCTGGTCAGGCCACGAGGTGGCATGGAGTGGTGTGTTCAGAGATGCAATTCTGTGGTGTGCATTGTTGTAGCTGGCAGCTGTCTTCAGACCCTGTTCTGTGTCCCCAGGTGCAGGCTACTGTGTTCAGGGGACCATGGCAGTGGTGGCAGTGTCCTGAGATGAAAGTGACCGGTGGAGCCTCCTGTTGGTAGATGGGGAGTGGCAGCCAGAGGTTATGCATGTGAGCAGTGGTTGGGTATCCTATGTGGGAGCAGCAGGTAGGATTCCTGAGCAGATGGGTGTTCAGGGGTCCTGCATGAGCACTGATGCCAGGGGTCCTGCTTGGGCATGGTGGCCAGAGGTACTGCTTCTGACCAATTGATTTTTTTTAATATGTATTTTTTTTTAGTTGTAGTTAGACACAATATCTTTATTTTATTTATTTATAAGTGATGCTGAGGATTGAACCCAGAGTCTCACACATGCTAGGTGAGTGGTGTGCTTCTGAGCCACAACCCCAGTCCCCTAACCAACTGATTTTTGACAAAGGTATCAACCCCATTCAATAGAAGAAAATAGTATCTTTGGCAAATCATGCCAGGACAATTGGATTTTAATGAAGTTAGACACTGAATGTACAAAATGAAATCAAAGTGACTCAGCAACTAAAACATAAATTTGTTAGAGAATATCACATGGGCAAATGCTCATGATCTGACAATGGAGTCTTACTTAATTATGATACCAAAAGCACAAGTAATAAGGAAGTATGAGCAAAAGCATGAGTAACAAATAAATAAATAAATCAGACTTTGTCTAAATTAAATACTTTTGTGCATGAAAGGATATTATGAAGAAAATGAAAAACAACCTGTAATACAGGAGAAAATATTCTCAAGTTACATATCTGATAAAGGTTAATGTCCAAAATATGTTAAAAGTTTATAAAACTCGATATTTTTCTAAATTGCCAAATAATTTTCATAGACATTTTTCTAAAAACATATATATAAGTTAAAAACTGAACCTACAAAAGATGCTCAATAATGTAAGTCCACAAGGAAATAAAAATCAAAATCACATTGAGATAGTACTTCATACCTACAAGGATAGATATAACTTAAAATTATCAAAGATGATAAATGCTGGTGGAGAAACTGGCACCCTTATATCATGTTGGTTGTAATATATATTGGTGCAACTGCAATTCCATCTCTAGGTATTTACCCCCACAGAATTGAATATAATCAGGAATACAATCAGATATCTTTATAGCAACATTTATTATATTAGTCACTGTAAATAAAAGGTGGAAATGGCCTAAATGTATAAACAAAATGTGGGGTGTGTGCGTGTGTGTGGATATTATTTGATCATAAAAATAATGTTTTTCATATACACTACAACATAAATGATCATTGAAAACATTGTGCTAATTAAAGTAACCCAAACACAAAGGACAAATATTCTGTGATTCCATTACATGAAATAGTATTGACAGTAAGAAAATTAATAGACACAGAAAGTAGATGAGAAGTTACCAGGGTTTGAGGGTAGATAAGAATGAAGAGTTATTGTTTATTGAGTACTGACTTTGTGTTTGAGGTGATGAAATTTTGGAACTAGATGGTACCAACAATTAAACAGCATGGTCAATGTATTTAATGCCACTGAATTTTACATCTCAAATGCTTAAAATACAAAAGTATACATTTGATTCAAGTGGGGTATAATATGTCAAGATCATTGTGTTGTCTTGAGCAACCAATAAAAAAATTGTTAGCTTAACTTTCCTACCTTAATGATAGTATAAACTCAATATTCCTTCAATTATTAAAATCTGAACATACCTCACAGTCATTACTTTTTACTTTTTACTGAAGAAACAACAAGCTTACTTTTAGACATTCTTTCTTAACTCCAGAACATATTTGTCAGAAGCCCCAATTTCAGCTTATTTTCTAACCATTTGCAGTAGAGTTCAGCACATTATACTAATGATGTTGAGAGTCCCACCTAATGTGAAGGGACTATGATTCTAAAGTTTACTTAAAATCTAGGGCATACACCCATTAACACAAAAAGATTAACTAAGGATTTTGCTTGTCTCAATACATTAATTATTAAATTTTGAATATATAACAATTTAGAATATTTTTGTGCTATGGTACAAATTCCATTACCAAATAGAGAAACAGGAAATTTCATAAGCCAGTCCATTACTAGAGGGAGAGTTAAATTCATAAATGAGAAAAAGAAAGCAAGACCTTAGTTTAATGTACATGTCATGTGGCCAAACCTGTTCTAGCTGTTTCACACGTTCCCATTAAATGTTCATATTATAGTAAAAAAAAAAAAAAACAAAAAACAAAAAACAAAAAAAAAATCCAAAAATATATGTTGTATATTGCACCAAAATAAAAAATAAAAAAATAAAATTTCCTACACAAAAATGTTTATAGACACAAAATAATTCTTTTTAAAAAATATTTTTATAGTAGATGGAAATGATGCCTTTATTTTATTTTTATGTGGCGCTGAGGATGGAACCCAATGCCTCACACATGCTAGGCAAGTGCTCTACCAACTGAGCTATAATCCCAGCCCAACAGACATAAAACAAAATTATTTATGAATTAAAAAAAAAAAAACACTTCTGGGCAATGGGCTGGAATATGAGATACCAAGTGAATTAAATTTTTACAAATTTTTGAACCATTTGATTTTTATGAAGAAAATAGTACATTTTAAATTTTTTAAAAATCATACAATTCATAATTCAAGGAAACATGATATGAATCATTTAATTATTTTCACATCTTAAATTTAATCGTAAAGACAAGTACTACAAAATTGTAAAGACAAGTACTACAAAAAATTGTAAGACAAGTTCTACAAAAGAAGAAAAGACAGAAGAAAAATCATGGGATAAAAATATTAAAATAAGTAAATATTGGTTACTGCTTAAATTAAAATCTTTGCCATCATCAAAATATATATAATGAGTGTGCTCTGTTTTTTGCAGTAGCTTTTTTTTCTACTTTTATGGTAATTTTCTCTTTATCTATATGTGATCTTTATTGTGTTCAACATGTATTCATTTATTTCATATTTACTGAGCAACTACAGAATGCCAGGGCTTGTGCTAGCAATTTTCATATATGTACCTCATTAAGAAGTATTGAATATATATTCATAATTAGATTTCTTACCAAATATTATTTAATTCTTCCATTCATTTCGCATCACTGGTTATATTTTCATTCTAAATCTGAGCATTAACAAAAGAGACTGATTCACAAGCTGATAATTGAATTCAACTATTAGAATTAAAGTTTGATCAGAAACATTTGCTACGGAGTCTTAGATAAAACAGATATCTTCAAAAGCTTATTCAAAACAGCTTGAGGAATTGATGGTAACTTAAATTTATTTGCAACTTTGTCTATGGAATATAATACATAGAAAATCTCAGGCATTGTTCAAGACCCAAATCTCCCTGCCCTCTTTATATATATATATAACTTTTGCTCTTAAAAGATACAGAAAGATATAAGAGTCATCATTGGTATTTGCAAAAATAAAATAGAGCTGATAAAAAGTGAAAAACATTTTAGTTTTTCATTTATAAAATAAACTCGATAACCAGAGTTAGGATCCTTTAAAATTAAAAAAAAAAAAAAAATTCTGGAATTAACTTTATAAAACATGACACTATACATTCAAGGTATTCCAACATATTTGTTCTGTTTGAAACTTAATCCTCAAATGCATATGGTATTTGGAGGTGGGTGCTTTGGGAGGAAATTGTAATCAGCAGAGGTCATGAAAGCAAGGCCCTCATGATGGTGTTAGTGGCTTTACTAAGAAAAGGAAAAGAGATCTGAATTAGCAACTTTTCTCTGCCTTTTCATGTGATGCCCTCTGCCATGTTATGATGCAAAAGAAGTCCTCACAAGATGCTGAGCAGATGCTGGCACTATGCTATTTTCTTTCTCAGCCTCTAAAGCAATTATCACAAAAAAACTTCTTTATAAATGATCCAGTCTCAGTGCTTTTCTTATAGCAACAGAAAATGGACTAAGACACAAAGTTTATTCTTCTCTTTTAGAAATGAAGGAACACATTTTCCACAAGGGCAAGGACTAGTTCCCTGGGGTTGCACTGGAACCATGATTTCCTGAAGGCTAAATTAGGAATCTATGGCTGAATGTAGGAATGTAGGAACCATGCTGACTTGCCAGCCTTTGTTTATTTTTATTCCATCCCTTTGTGAACATGTTCCTCACAAAGTTAAGAAAAACACAGCAAGGCTAAATGAGGTAGGAATACCATATGGGAAATCTATGATTAGGTACTTTTTTTTTTTTAAACAGGACTGAAGTTTCATGCACTGATCTCCTCTGAGACAAGAATATATATTCAAAGAAGCATTAATATTTTTAATCTTTTATAGCATCTTTCTATACAATATTTTGTAATTTCTAACAAAAACTATGTTTGCATCAGGTGTTTTCACTGCTTTACTATGGGCAATTTGATTATCAGATTCAGATTTCTCTAACTGTCCATATCATTAGGCACAAAAATTATATTTAATATGAAAAAAAAGACTTATTAGGATCTTTATTTCCTTTGCTCTTTTTCAAATAGTTGTGTGAAAGATGGGAGCTAGGTCTTGACATATTGTTCTGACTTCACACAACCACACAGCATGGATCTAGGGCTGGTTTTAAAATAAAGAACCTCCTTGTGACAGCTAAATGCCAAGGTTGTGGTTTTGAAAATATAAAACCATTATTATTTTATTCTTTATCCCCTTCTCTTCCCCACTATTATATCTTCTGCTTCTCCTGCCCAATTTATAAGATTCTAGGCTTTGAAAGACACAGTATAAGAAAAATGGCCTGAAGTAGCATTGATTTACATGACTCATATTTTCTACAAGGCAAAAATTAGCTGATTGTGTCCTGAGTATAGCAAAAAGGAAATAAACAGTCATAGTAAGATTTTTTTAAATGAAGGGCCATCTCTAATAATATTCTGTGAAGGTTGTTCGTTTCTTGTTTTATTTTGTTTTAGGTGAAGACTAAAAGCACCAACTGAGGAGAAAAGATTTTCAGTGTCAGTGAAGTTAAAACATGTCAGCAGCAGTTCCTTCTGTGAATATTGTCTCACATGAAAGAAAGGATGGATTGAATTCATATCTGAAACAAGACAAGATTTTCCATCTGACCTCATTATGTGTTTCTCTGGAGTGCATCCCTGGGTTTCTGCCTGAACTGAGATGTGTACTGGGGAAACCAAATATAAAACAGCTCAGCACTGCCAGAACTGACGTATCTTAATAAGATGGGGTATTTATTGTTTTGCTACCATCATCTCTTAACTCTAAAAGTCATTATGATATGCAGGGTCCCTTTGTTAAAGCAATCCCCTTAAGTGAAAGCATGTACTAATGAAAGGGTTTATGCTGCACGGCTGGAAGCAAAGATGAAGTAGCATTACTATATATCACAGAGATTTATATTGAGAAATTTTTATGGAAAGATTTTTAGAAACTCGACTATTGTGTTCTTATAAATAATTAAACATACAAATTATCATGGTGGCAGCCAGTATCCTTTTTTGTGAGCATTGATGATCAATTCAAGAATATATTATTTTAAAGGGATTAATAGCATTTTTTGTTGTTTCAGATAATACTAGAAAATTATTTAGAGGTCAGGAATAATAGAAAAACTTACCCTCACCTTGTGCTACCTAAAGAAATTTCCTTTATTTTCCAAATCTCAAAGAAATGTCTCATGCTTTTCAATTATTTCATAAGTACAAAGGTTAATATGTGTATAGATATATATGTTTGCATATATCATACTAATGAATGGACATCATTGTTGTCATTGTATTACTATGTCTCTCTCTATATATGTTCATATACACACACAATGAGTATATTATTCAAAATATAGTCAATGTAGGGAAAATATTAGCACTCTAATATATACCACCATTAAAATAGGTTTCATTATCCTTTGAGCTATTCTGCAAATTAACTTATCATTAAACTTACAATTTAGTCACTGGAAGCAACCTATTCAAAAAAGAAAATTACATAGATCTCTCTAGATAAAGATTAGTTATAGATACAGTAATATACATTATTTTGATGAAATTAGTATCAATATTCTGCTAATTTTTATTAAGTAAAAAGACATACACTTTGCATTTTTAGTTGCTAAGATGACACATTATTAAAATTTTTCATAGCTCTGATGTTCTTTCCAAGAATATAACCTGAGACCAAACCAAAAGAAACATTAAACTTTGATAAACCTAGGTTGGGTGATGGTTCTACATAATACCTAACAAGTATTTCTCAAGACTATCAAGGGCATGGAAAACAAAGCAGAATGTTTCATTGAGCACAGGAGATGAGGGAGCCTTATCACAAGGCAATGTGGCACCCTAGACTGAAGCTGGAACACAAAGAAGACTTCAAGAGCTAACTAGCTAAATACAAATAAAGTCTGCAGTTAAAGTTAAAAATAAAACTACTTACATATGACTTGAAAGTCAAACAAGTAGTTTTTTTATATTAGGAAACAGGAACTGTGATTACATCGACATCACACTATCTTGTGTTCAAAAATGAGGAAAACTCAGCATTCCATCAGTGAGCCTAGCTAAAGATCTTGAAACACCCTTGGGCAGTGTTTTGCAAACTGTTTTCTGCAGAACATGAGGAGCTTTTGAGAGGGCAGAATAAACCAGTGAGAAGAAATGTGTTATGTTTTGGATCTGGAATGATCCCCTATAAGCTCATGTGGTAGGCAATTCAGCAATATTTAGAGATGAAACAATTAGACAGTAAGGGTTGGAACTTCATCAGTGGATTAATCCATTTTATGGAGTAATATTTTGAGAAGTTATTATTATAGTTCTACCTTTTTCTGGCTTTGTGATTTTCAGCAAGTTGCTTCACTTTATTTTCTTTAATATTGTTATTTGTAAAATTTTCATAGTAACCACCTCTATGTCATATGTTTCTTGACTAGATTTAATGAGGTAATATACTTAAAATGCCTTGGGCTGGGGTTGTGGCTCAGTGGTAGAGCACTCTCCTAGCATGCATGAGGCCCTGGGTTCAATCCTCAACACCACATAAAAATAAATAAATAAACAAAATAAAGGTGTGGGAAAAAATGCCTACAACTATGTCTAACAGATAGTAAATGCTAGATAAACATCAATTGTACATTAGTCATCATTTTGGACAGGTTCTCTGACCTAATTTCATCTCCATATAGATATTTCATATGTATCTGTATTTCTAATTCAGTGTTTCTCAATATTAGCACTACTCACATTTGAAGATGGACAATTGTTTTTGTAGGGAGCTAATCACTTCATTAGTGTTGGGAGATGTTTTGCAATATCTCTAACTTTTATCCACTAATTCCAATACAAACCATCATTATGATAATAAAATTATCTTCAGATGCTATGAAATATTTTCTGAAGACCAAAATTGCCCCTAGTGGAGAACCATTGTTTCTTAGAAAGAGTTCTAAGAAAATCTTTATATGGATGGCTTTTTGATTGTCTCAACATAAGTTCAAAGGTAAGTTTACTATATTCTTCACTGACAAGTTTTACATACTGTTTTACTGCTTAAGGAGCCATGATGAAAAACTCATACAATTCTGTCTTTGCTTTCTTGGTTTCTACAGTGAATCTAGACACCATTTTGAGTATGCAATGCCAATATTCTTAACATTTATCCCTTACGTATTCTGACACTACCAGACTCAGTCCTTTACAGTTTCAACAAGGTTTTTGCTGACACTTGCTCAGTGATGGACACACTCCAAACAAAACCAAGACATAGTCATTATGAGCTTTATAGTCTAAGGAAAAATAGGTAATCAACAATTGTCAAGATTAATAAACAGGATTTACCTTATATATGCATAAAGAAAATGCAGCAAGGTAATGGTTTAGAAGATGAGTGAAAATATTATTTTAATTAGTAAAGAAGTCTTTGCAAATGTGGGAATCCAAGTCCTTCCTGTGAAGAGCCTAATTACACAAAGATTTGAGGAATCCCAACTGTAAGGTCCTTGCTTAGCATCTGGATGACCATCTGAAGTGACAGCATCCATTTTAAGAAAAATTTCGATTTCCTTCCCAAGGGCATTTCTTAGAAAGGCTCACCACTGGCTCATACCTACCCCACCCTTAACCACCTGCATTAGGACCCACCTGGCTCTAATCCCTGAGCTTGCCCCATAGAAGTCCCAAACCCCAAGCCTGTTTTGCCTCTCTCCATCTGTGGAGAGATTTGTCTTTATTTGTCAGCTCTGACAAATAAACTCTCGTATGTATCTTTGTCTGGTCTCTGACTATCATTTCTCACTCAGCTGTCTCTGGGTTCCTAGTTTTCCTTTCAACAAGGGCATTAAAAAAAGCCTCAAAGTGACAATAAACCTAGAATTTATGAGAAAGAGCCCTGAGATTATTGTGTGGAGGATTATTTAGTATGTAGGGTATTTGTCCAAGATGTATTTTGAAGGAAGAAACCAGAACTAAAACTAAATGCAGAAACAATATATCTTAGATGTCACTAAAAATGCAGAAGAAAAAATGGAGCTAAAGCAATGAACATTAATAAGTCACTTCATTTCTCTGAGTATACAACTTAGTCATTTGTTGTGTCAAGCTTCTGTATAGAAATGAATTTTAATTTCATATCTGGCTACTTTACTGAATTCATCTATGAGTTCATGAAGCTTTTTGGTTGGAGAATTTTGTGTCTTCTAAATATAGGATCATGTCCTTGGGAAAGGGGGTAGTTTGAGCTCTTCTTTTCCTATTCATATTCTTTTAATTTCTTTTTCTTTTTTTTTTTTTTGTCTAATTGCTCTGGCTAGAATTTCAAGAACTATGTAAAATAGAAGTGATGAAAGAAAGCATCTCTGCCTTGTATCAGATTTTAAAGGGAATGGTTCCAATTTTTCTCCATTTAGGATGATGTTGACTTTTGGTTTAGCATAGATGGCTTTTATACTGTTGAGGTATATTCCTATACAACAATAACAAATCAGCTGAGAGAGAAATCAGGAAAACTATTTCATTCTTAATAGCCTCAAAAAATAAAATAAAATACCTTGGAATCAATCTAACAAAGAAATGAAAGACCTGTAAATAAAAACTTAGAACACTAAAGAAAGAAATTGAAGAAGACCTTAGAAAATAGGAAGACTTCCCATATTCATGGAGGAATTGACATTATCAACATGGTCATACTAACAAAAGCACTATACAGATTTAATGCAATTCTGATTAAAATTCCAATGATGTTCTTCATAAAATAGAAAAAGTAGTTATGAATTTTTTTGGAAAATAAGAAGCCAACAATAGTCAAAGTAATCCCTAGTGAGAAAAGTAATTCAGGAGGCATCACAATACGAGACCTTAATCATACTGTAGAGATATAATAACAAAAACACCCTGGTATTGGCACAAAAATAGAATTGAAGACCAGTGGAACAGAATAGAAGACCCAGAGACATACCCACCTAAATACAATTATCTCATAGTAGACAAAGGAATCATAAACATACATTGGAGAAAAGATAACCTCTTCAACAAATGGAAATCCATAAGAAGTAGATTAAATTTGAACCCCTATATCTCACCCTGCACAAAACTGCACTCAGTGGTTCAAGGACCTTGGCATTAGACCAGAAACTCTGTGCATATTAGAAGAAAAAATAGACCCAACTCTCCATCATTTGAACTCAGAAACAGGCTTTCTCATATTCTTGATTTTACTCTTGAAGTAAAGTTAAGAATCAGTAAATGGGATAGCATAAACCTAAAAAAGTTTCTTCATGGCAAAGGAAACAATCAAGAACATGAACAGAGAGCCTACAGAATGGGAGAAATCTTTATCACCTGTACCTCAGATCAAGCATTGATCTCCAGGATGTACAAATAACTCAAAAAACTTAACACCAGGGCTGGAGCTGTGACTCAGGGGTAGAGCGCTCGCCTAGCATGTGCAAGGCCCTGGGTTTGATTCTCAGCACCACATTAAATTAAAGGTATTGTGTCCACTTACAACTAAAAAATAAATACTAAAAAACGAAGAAACAAAAAACTTAACACCAAAAAATAACCCAAATGAATAAATGGGCAAAGGAACAGAACAGGCACTTCACATAAGAAGAAATATGAATCATCAAAAAATATACGGAAAACTGTTCAACATCTCTAGCAATTAGAGAAATGCAAATTAAAACTACACTGAGATTCTTAGTCCAATCAGAATGGCAGCTATTAAGAACACAAACAACAATAAATGTTAGTGAGGATGTGGGGAAAGGCACACTCATACATTGCTGATGAGATTGCAAATTGGTATAGACAATCTGGAAAGCTGTATGGATATTCCTTGGAAAACTTGGAATGGAACTCCCATTTGACCCAGCTATCCCACTCCTCGGTTTATACTCAAAGGACTTAAAAACAACATACTAGAGAGACATAGCTACATCAGTGTTTATAGCAGTGCAGAAAAAGCAGCCAAGTTATGGAATCAATCTAGGTGCCCTTCAACAGATAAATGGATAAAGAAATGTTTTATACACACACACACACACACAATGAAATATTGCTCAGTCATAAAGAAGAATGAAATAATGGCATTTTCTGGTGACTGGATGTAACTAGAGAATATCATGCTAAGCAAAATAAGCCAATCTCAAAAAAACAAAAGCCTAATGTTCTCTCTGATATGTAGATGCTAACCCATAACAAGGGAGGATAGGGAAGGGAAGTATAGAAGTTCATTGGATTAGACAAAAGAGCATGAAGAGAAGAGAGGAGTGATAGGATGAGGAAAGACAGTAGAATGAATAACTTTTCTATACTCATATATTAATACATGACCAGTATAACTCCACATCATATTCAACCATAAGAATGGGATCAAAATTGTAATGGATTGCACCCCATGTATGTATAATATATCAAAATATACTCTACTGTCATGTATATCTAAAAACAACAAATGAAAAAAACCATAATATTAACATAAAAATAAATTTTAACCAAATTATTCATGTATTTTATGAAAGTTCACTAATTTTAAAAGTTCTGTGTGAGTTTAAGATTTGAAGTAAAACAATGTTCAAATTCACTATATGAAATTGATGCAATTCTGTAAACAAATACACATCTACAGATATTTCAAAAGCTTTTGAAAGACATAGTTTATATGACAGCATTCGAATTCTCCATGAAAAATATGCAAATTTTAATCTAAAACTATGAAAAGTAGCTTTAAAAATTTAAACTATGAGACCAGAGAAATAAGTTCAACTTAACAATTTACACATGACACTTATGTAAGTGATTTAATACATAACATGTTTTTAAAATTAGCATGGTCCAAAAAATTAGTGCTGAATGTTAGCAATATCCAAACAAATAATAAAATTAAGGGTGTGTCAGCCTTTTGCCATTAAAATTTGTTTATACTCCCTTCAAACTGTCTGTGCTCCTGTTTTAAGAGCTTAGTATTCAAATACTAAAACGGACTGAGGGCAAAATATGCAATTTTTTTTTTTTAAAGCAACAGGACAAATTTTGTTCGATACTTTTGTTTGTTTGTATGTTTGTTTGTTTTGTGGTTGTTATTTGCTACCTTTGATTTTCAGTCTCGAAATGTAATCTAGGAGTTGTGTGTGCTCAGTCTCTACAGATCCTGGGGTGAATTAAGGACAGGATGGCAGACCTAATTTAGAAATCTACTTTTGTACACTTAAGTCAAATCCTTAACTCTATTCTAACATGGAGTTTTTTATTTACAGATGCCCTCATTAGCCTTCTTGCTGTGGAGGCAGACACCTTCTTTGCTTCTATTAGTCCCCACCAGATTAAATTAGCTGCATCAGGACTCTATTACATCTCCACTTGAGCTAGTGTTGTGTAGCAAAACAACATTGGTAGGGAGTGAATGGTTATCAAGAGAAAGTTTACTTTCAGTGTTAAGAATTAATTTAGCTGAATTGGTGCAGTGAAAGTGGTAAACACAATCCCCTCTCTGTTGTTTGTCAGGGTGTGTTATATCACCCTGGATTGCTTTGTCAATAATCTGCCTGGCCTGCAAGCTAAAAATCTAAGATTGCTCGGATGACTGACAGGCTGGAGATAGCTGATAATTCTAAGGAATTGGAGGTGTAAAATCTTTAAGGACCATGTCTACAGTATAAATGCCAGGGTATCTCCGCATCACTCTGTACTTACAAAGGCAACAGCATTGTTAATGGCAGCCTGTCTGTCCATCAAGTTTGCTACCGGCGGATTTATCCCTCTTTCACTCCTTATCTTTCTTTGCTGTGTTTATTTCGAAACCAGCTGCAGAATAAATTGCCTCTTGTCTTCACCTCCTACACTGAGTACAATGATATGTTCTGTAAAGCTTAAAATCATGGTGTTTTCAAGCATTCCTTTTTCAGAACACTGACTTCTAATTTTGTTTGTTTATGAATATGTATTGTTTTTTGTTCTGCTATGGGGGGTTTTAGTAGAACACTAAAAATGACTCTTATTTACTTGGTAAGTGCTCAGAATCTAGATAAAAGTGTGTGAGTGTGATACTTCACAGAGAAGAAATAACTACTTCAATTAAGATAATCATTTATTTACTGTTTTGAATAATTGTCTCCTTCATTTTAATCAAGTACCTAAAATTAATGAAAAGTCAATGGTTTTAGATATTTTTGTTAACCTTTTGTTGAAATTAAAGTTTTAAGTACCCAACCTTTATGAACACCTTCCTTTTTGCAATTGTCTAGTATATGATTGGAGGGAAAGAAAATGTTTGTGGTTGGGCACATATAAAGATGAAAGATTAAAGTTTAGAAATATATCCAAGTTCTATAGCAACTCAAACTGTGCAGCTCTGCTAGTAAGCATGTAGTTTCAGATAAGCCACTTCAGAAAACTTTTGGTTAAATCTACTAAAGATAATCATATGCACACTTTTTGAATTAACAGCTCTTCTTCCAACACATTCAGGAATACGTTCTCAAGATGCTCTTAAGAGAACATGAACAAATGTTTGTATAAGCAAAAAGTGCCTATAAAATATAAATAATTCTATGTATAAGTCTATCTTTAATATGAACAAAATAAAATGGCTCAATTATTGATTAACACTATACTGGATAGATTAATCATATATTCATTCAATGGAATACCACAAGGAAAGTGAAGAAACTGAATATATGCATAATACAAAGTCAAATCTCTCAAACATAATGTTGAGCCCAAGGGGCCAAACTGCTGTGTTTACATGTGGATTATCCTACAAAGGGTGTGTTTTGGAAACATGATACAAAGATATGTGATTCAAAGAGATGGTGGAATCTTTGAGAGGGTAGGGCCTAGTGGGAGGTCTTTAGGTCATTCTCTTAGAAGTGACTAAGGTATTTCCTATGGAACTCAGTGGGTTTTTGGTTTTTGGTTTTTGTACTGGGACTAACATCCAGGGACACTTAATCTGTGAGCTATATCCCAGCCCATTTTTAAATTTTATTTAGAGACAGGGTCTCACTGAGTTGTTTCAGGCCTCGATAAATTGCTGAGGCTGACCTTGAAATCACTGATCCTCCTGCTTCAGCCTCTTGAGCTGCTGAGATTACAGGTATGCACCACTGCACTGGCTCTGAGTGCGTTCTCACAAGAGAGTTGTTATAAGAAGAACACCCTTGCCCCTTTCTTTCTCACTCTGTCTTCTTGTCTTGCCACATAATCTCTCTGCCTCTCTCCTTCAATGATGACTTCTTCCATGAGTTCTTCGTCAGAGTTAAGCAAATGGCAGCACCATGCCCTTGAACCTCCAAAAGTGTGAGCTAAATAATGTCTTTTCTCACCTCGAGTATTTCATTGGAGTAAAGGAAAACTGACTAATACATTCACTGAATTATTCCATTTGTATAAATTTTAAACCAAATCATAACTAATTAGAATATAAATCATCATTGGGGTATAAGTTAGGCATTTGGAAACCCAAGGATATTGGTAATGTTCTGTTTCTTTTTATAGGTGCCAATTTCATGTTAGATTTGTGTTCGCTAGGCTAATTTTTTAAATTGATGTGTAATTATTGCACATACTTGTGGGTACCATGTAACAATTCTATACATGTATGTTAGATAATGTTCCAGTCTGTGTAAACATATTTATCTTCTCAAACATTTAGCATTTATTTGTGGTGAGAACATTTCAAATTCATTATTCCTGCTTTTTGGAAATACACAATTAATTATCATTATTATTTAAAGTCACCCTACTGTGCAATAAAACACTATAATTTATTTTCCTATCAACTTAATACCTGTTGGCTAGCCTTTCCTCAACCTTTCTGCTCCCTCTTTCTTTAACCTCTTAATCAAGATGAATGCTTATTATTTGTGAACTTTTCTACACCTATGTTAATACTTCAGAAAGGTTAACATTCATAAACAATTCAAGTTTTCATCTGGAGTTTGTACCTACATACTAAATTAAAATTTTAATGCATCTCAAGTGTTTGCTCTAGATGGTGTTTCTTGGTTATTTGCAGAGGAAGAAAAAAAATGAAAAGAAAAGGTAAGAGGGTCTTATATGGATATGACAATCCATGAAAATTGTACATATACCAGTCTGATCTGAATAATAAAGAGTTCTCTGAATATTGTCATGGGTACTTAGTCTCTTTCTCTCTCTCTCTCTCTCTCTCTCTCACACACACACACACACACACACACACTCATGTGTGTATATTTAAATGAACATTGTGACCTCCTATATGAGTGAATAATGTAGGAAAATATTTATCATTTTGTAAAAATAACATTGCAGTTGAAATTCTGTACCAAAAAATATCATTCATTTTTCATTGGATTGGATATTATATGAATATATCATATACATATTATTCATAAAATATTTTGAGCACATGTGCTTGTGAATTGAGCACTGTGGATAGAGCCAGGGATAGGGAAGGGAGTATGATGCAGAGTCCCTATTTTTATATGGAACATGAAAATCCAATAAACCTGTGAATTTTCTCATGATGAATAGTATTTTAAATGTTATCTCACCAAATTCTGTTGATTGCAGCACCTGACCCAAGAAGTTGACCAATTGTTTATTTCCATGTTTAAAGTGATAAATTTGGTCATGATGTATATTCAATTATCTTCCTCTGTGTGGGACTTCTTCTGCCTTTGCCTCATTCCCCTTCCCCTTCCTTTGCTCTTTCCTCTTTAACAGTGACATCAAAGAATGGTAAAGAATATATTTGCTGATTTTTATTTAATGCACGTGACAGTAATTAAACAGGCAAATTCATTGCTTTTATTACCACTAGACTTTTCTTATTATCATTGCTTCGATATAAAATAAGTGAAGAATTAGGATAAAAGTCTATTACAAAATTATCTTGTCTGCAAAATTGATTTTATTTCTCAGAACAACGTCACCTCAAATTGTCAGGTTAACTGAAAGATGCTGTTTCTGAACCCTACAATTCACTTTGATTGATTTCAACTTAATATTTTTATTATAACAACAGGTAGTATTTTTAAATCTCTCTTGTTTTGAAAGTTCCATTATTATTTTTTGATGTGAAAATGTTTTAGGAGTGGTCTCCACTAAACTTTCTTTTCTAAAAAACAGGGTTGTATTTATAACAACACAAAATAATTTCCCTTTAACTCTTTCTAGTCATATTAACAAATTATTCTACTTCACCATTAAGCCAGCCACACTTATTTAACATAATCTTAAGTAACATATGACTGCATCTCACCAATCAGGAATGGTTGAATTGTGTAGCTTTAAACATTTAAATGGTGAAATTTTTAATTTGAATTCATGTATCAGGAATAATTTCTCAAAGTTTTCTGTCTTTTTTTTCTGATTACTTCAAAAATCATGTTATAGCTGGATATGTCTATATACTGAACTCTATGAGGACAATTATTCTTTTTCTTTCCTGGACTTTTGGTAAATTGCAGAGTCCCTTGGGCAGCTGCCATCACTATAGGTATGACAGTAGCAATAATTTCAAAGTAATGACTCAAGAAGACACAACCAGTTGACTGTTAGTTGTGTTCTTATTAAAATCCATTTGTTAGCTCTGGTATTCATAATAATGCTAGCAGGTTATTTGGGCTGATAAGGCTTAATGAAGGTTTTGGAAGGACATTTTAGGTAAGAGAAGACAGTACTATTAGGGATACAGAAATGTGTACAAGGAACTCTGATTAGACCAATTAGACAAACAAAGTTTGATTGAAAACAATGAGGGAAAAAAAGAATAGGTTAATGAGAGCCACAGCCTTTGAATACATAAATTTGGTCAGAGAGATAAAATATTAAAAATATTTCAGCACAATTGTGACCTGAAAAATAAGAAGGTGTTTCCAGGAGTTTATCAAAAGACATGCAATAAAAAGAGCTAGCAAGGGACAACATGAGGAGAAGGAAAACTTTCAAGTAGTTATTGCTGTAGTTTGGAATACAGGTGACTTCAGAGGGACAATATTTAGGTTAGATGAATAAAAAAAGAATGGTGTAAATGTAAGACCACATAAGTTAATGTCAGATGGTGTCTTATTGTGTTACACATGTCAATAATAAAAGTTTAAAAAGAAAAAGCTGTTGTTCAGAGCTAGGTAAAGCAATATACACCCCTGGGTATACCATAACACCTTTTAAACTATCTGAGGAATATTAAATATTTTATTCTTATAAGATTTTAACTCTGAAAATCAATTGACATTTTCAACCTGGTGTTCATAAAGCTTTTCCAGGTCACTATCTTCCACATAACCCCAGCTGATCATTTTGCTAGTTCTCTCACTTATAGAAAACGCAGACCATTGTCTTTCCATCCCCAACAGCAGTTAACTAATTGCTTTTTCAACCTCCAGGAATTCTCTTTTCATATCTAGTCTTTACTCCCACCCTGCTCCAAAACCAATGGTCCATACCAAACAGAACATGCCCAACAGCACATGCTGTTCATGTTTTCTTGAAACTCTCTACTTATTAGAGTATTTTCTTTTGTGTCTCTCTTTCCTTCCCCTTGAACATGATTGCCTGTGTTGTCTACAGACTGCAGATCTTCCTACAGGTGTCCTGACACAGAAACAAAATCACAGGTTTCCACTCTCACCACCAGCTATTACACTATCCTTCAAATATACCATCTATCTTGACTGTAAGTAAACATATCTGCGGAGGTATTCCTTGTTGAACGATGGTTTGTTTTTTGAATTAAATGAAAATCAAATTTTAAATTCTCCTTTGATATTAAACATCAACCTTTTTCTTATATGAGCAAGCTTCAGAAAGCACCTTCTAATTTCAGAAAACACATCAGTGACGATAGAAAGCAGCAGTTGAGTGAACGTATAGCTGATTTTAAAATCTTTATGCTGTGTATCAGTCTGATATAAGGGTTAATGCTGTTTAAGAAATGCTATAAAAATGGTTTCTATGCTTGAATGAGAAAGACATGGGCTCTTGAAACAAACCCTTTGTTGCCCAAAGCCCTCCTATTTTTGTTTTTGAGACAGGCTCTCACTATGTTGCCCAGGCTGGTCAGAATCCTCCCACTTCAGTTTTCCAAATTCTTGGAATTAGAGGCTCACCCCACTGAACCTGACCCATTTTTCTTCACTAAGAAAAACAGAACACCCAAGCCCTTGATTCCAGTCCCCCAAACCATGCCAACACACACACACACACACACACACACACACACACACACACAAATAAATAAATAAATAAATAAAATAAAATAAAATAAAAAGAGAAAAGAAAAATATCACAACAGAAAACAGACAGCTTTATCAGCTGAACAACTTTTTTTTTTTGATGAAATGCTGTGACTTTTAGACAGAGGAGAGACCCTTAGTGAGTGACTTTCAGTGAGTAAGGAAAATATTATATATATATATATATATATATATATATATATATATATATATACACACACACACACACACACACACACACACACATATATATATATAGATAGATAGATAGATAGATAGATAGATAGATGGGTTCTAGAAATGAGATGGATTTGAAATAACATAGGGAAGCTACTATTCCAGATTGTTCCTAGTTCTTTGTTGAAGACATTCAATAACTAGATTGCCTAGAACGAGATTATCCTAAGAAATAGATAAAGCTCACGTTTGGACCATGAGGAAATGGCATAGCAGGGTAATAAGGGATAGAGGTAAAGGCATGAATAATTGTGGGAGGTAATAGTAGTATGGCATATTCCTCTGTATCCATATCTTTGCATTTCTGTGTGCTTTTATGTAACTTAATATTACCAATTTATTGATAAGCTTAGTATAATTAAAACATTAATTTATATATAATACTTTAGATTTTAATTATTAAAATACTGAAAATAATTTATCTTATTTCTATTTTCCATGTACTAGTTTAATTACTTATACTTTTGATCACACGTTGTGATATATGGAATCTTTATGCAACTTTATATGTGTTCTACTTGGAGTTTCACACATAAGAAAAAAAATTGTAATCACAAAAATAATGAGGGAACAGGACAAAGTATCAGATTTCTAGAACATTTAAAATAATTAAAATATTTGTATATTAAATGTCAGAAGTGGCTGTAACAATATATGGTGTATATCAAACATTTTGAGAAAAAAAAATGTCATTAAATACTTTAAAGTATTTTAACTGGGCATGGTGGTACACACCTGTAATTCCAGCAACTCAGTAGGCTGAGGCAGGAGGATCGAAATTTCAAGTCCAGGCTCAGCAACTTAGTGAAGCCCTAAGCACCTTTAAAAGATCCTGTTTCAAAAAAAAAAATAATAATAAAAATTAAAAGCCTAGGGATGTGGTTCAGTGTTTAAGTGCTCCTGTGTTCAATCACTAGTACAAAAATAAATAAAATAAAATGATGATGATTCAGCTTGAGAATTTAATGATCATAACATAAATTTCAAAAGCAGGAAAAGAGAAGAATATAATCTATTACTTAGAAATCACCTAATGATATCAGTTAAAATATATCTGCCTCGACTCTTTTCAGGTGGAGGAGAAGGTCATTGTAGTGTTCATTTTGGGAAGTTGAAAAATATACAATACACATAGTAATGTCCTAGATTTTATCATTTAATATGTTTTAAAGTATTTTACAATGATTCTTTTCTTATTTACCAGTTTTTATGCCTCTAGAAATGCATAATAGTACATTTAAGCAGCCTCAGCATAAAAAAGAAAAAAACTGTTAGCTATATACTTCTTTGCATTTTTCCCTAGAAATGATTCTTCATAACTTTCTGTTACCTTTGAAAATTATCAATTTTCATGGTACTCACTGATGTTTAATATTTTTTTCAAAATGCCTATTGAGAGACCCCAAAAGCTCATGTGTGTGACTATGAAAGATGATATGATTTTATTATGAGAGACAACCTAATCAATAAATTAATTCAGAGCTATGGATTAACTGGGCAGTAACTATAGGAGGTTGTGTGTCACTGCAGGAGGAAAATTAGTGGTGAGTGGAGCTCTCTCTCCGCTTCCTGATTGTCATGTCCTGAGCTGCTTTCCTCTACCACACTCTTCCACCAAGATGTTCTGCCTCACTTGCAGCCCTGAATTATTGGGGCAGGAGTCTACCACCAGAGACTCTTAACTCCTGAGCACCGAATAAACTTTTCCTCCTGTAACTGTTTTTGTCAAGTCTTTTGGTCACAGTGATGAAATAGCTGAGTAAAACATCCAGCTGTTGCATTTAATTGACTTTTCCATTTTTATTCATAGGTTTATCATCATGCATCTGCAGTTGGCAAGATACATAGTTAGTTACAAAATATATGGAAAAACAGATTTGTACATGTACTTGTTCAAGTTGCCTCAAAAGCAAAAGACATGTTAGAAATTATAACCAAGTTTATTAATTTTTGAGTAATATACATTTGAATTTTCTTCAGATAGTGTCATGTAATCTTCCTGAAATTACTTCTGAAGTGGTTATTAATTGTGACCTACAATGCTAATGGATAAAATAAATTAATAGTTTTACAAAAGTTTTAGTTTAATTATATGTTTGATTTCCAAAATAAAACTAAGATACATTGTTTCATTGCTAAGTTTCAAAAAATATGTGTTCATTATAATTATTTCTAAATAATATATTAAAATTAAAGAAAAAAATAAATCAGTAGAATTCTCACTACATAGAATTATTACCAATAACCTTATCAATCTGTATCATTCTAGTTTGATTTAATTTTCTAAAAGTTAAATCTCACTGTACATATTTTTCTTATAAACATTAATAGGAAGTTCCATGTTTTTCTTATAAACAGTAATAGGAAGTTCTCTATTAAAATACATAACTATATTATTTTAATGTCTGAAAAAATTTAACCTACTAAACCAATTCCATATCATTGCATATTAGACTTAAAACAAAGCTGTTCTTCTGCAGCTTATGCCACTAGTGATTTATAATTTGTCCCTGTTGCTGCCATCTGCTGACACCTTCTCTTGGTTCTTTAACACACTGTAACTAGCTCTTTGATTTCAACTCAGTCCCAACTCCAGCCATTGTATCAAATGGCTTCAATGTGATGATACACCTAAAATAAAATTTTCTTTTAATCACCTTGTTCTCACCCTCTCATCTACACAGTCTTATGAGGAAACCCTGATTTTGACATTCAATGAAATAAACCATTCTCCAGCAACCTCAGACAACTTTCTCATATTCTTCTCCTACAGCTGTTCCTTTGACCTCTTTGGAAACTTGAATGCAACAACTTTTCAACTTTCTAACTCTTTATAAATACCCATTTTTATTTCAAAAGTATACCTAAGCCAGTACAGTGGCCAACACTTGGAATCCTAGTAGCTTGGGAGACTATCAGGGGGATTGAAAGTTCAAAGCCAGTCTTAGCAACTTAGTGAATCTCTAAGTAACTTAGTGAGACCCTGCTTCAAAATACATTTTTTTTTCTAAAAATATACAACTGAAACTTAAGGCTTTAAGTCAAATTTTAATAAATATCCTATATTCACTTGCCTATATGTTTGTATCGTACCTAATTGGAGAAATTTTAATCCAGATATTATCCAAATTGTTTTCCATATTTCTTCTTTAAAAAGTATCATAACTGGAAACACTGTTACTACCACAAAATGTTAAATCATCAATTTTTTTAAGCCCTTCATCACTTCCCTAGCCAGAGGAAACACATACCTCAGATACTCCCTTTATCCACCCTCCTCCTCAGTGAACCTATTTAAAAAGAATTTTTAAAAATCCTGTTTATTAAAGCTTTTGCTAGAAATCTCTCCAGTATTTTATCTAAAATAAAAGGAGTTATTATTCACTCACATATTATAACCCAATCATTCAACTTGGCTTTGGATCTTAAAATCCTCCCCACTCCCTATAATATTATTTTCCTCTACTCTACCTATATCACCAAGTTATCTCTCTAATCTTGTTACTTCCCCAAGATAAATATATATTATTGTCTCTGTAAGTTACTTCAAATCTTAAAATAACATAGATTGACTTCTGGAATGAAAACATATGGAACCCTGCAGACTCTCTCCAGGAAAACTTTTGAAAATTATAAGAACAATACAACTGTAAGAAGTGGTGGAAATAGTCTCAAAGGCAACAGCAAAAGAAGAAATCATCTATTAAAGAATATCTATAGAATTATACAGTATACTGTAGTAAAATTTACTTAAAACTTACTATTTATTTCTAGAATTTCTTATTTAATATATTGGGACTGCAGCTGACCAAAGGTAACTAAAACTTGAGAAAGCGAAACTGTAGATAAGAGGGAAAAACTGCTTTTTCCTCAAAGAAATCACAATTTGATTAATTTGCAGAGAAATTTAGGCCTCAGAATATTATTGAAAACAATAGAGCAATCACTGGGTTACTAGTGGGGTTTAACAAATGGTGTGGTAAGGAAAAGAGTAAAAAAATGCCACACCAATGCATTGTCATGACAGGGTCACTGTGACCAAACTCAAAGCTGTGCATCCCTGAAAAGCAACAGCAAACACCTCAGGTAATTGAGGAGGGGATGTTGGCAGTTGGACAGATCTCACTAAAATAGTTCAGCCAGTCATTAACATGCCAATAATAGTATGTTAACAAGCAGAAGGACCAGTACACAGGGAAGGTGAACAGATATCACATTTAACAGTAAAAGTTCTCAAAGGTGACATATGAATATGTTTATAAAACTAAAGGAAAGCATAATTAAAAACATAGAGGAAGAGGCTAGGATTGTGGCTCAGTGGCAGAGTGCTTGCCTTGCCTGTGTGAGGCACTGGGTTTGATTCTCAGCACCACATAAAAATAAATAAATGAAATAAAGCTATTGTGTCCATCTACAACTAAAAGAATATTTTTAAAAAACATAGAGAAAGGTATTACAACAATATCACATCAAATAGAGAATAACAACAAAGAGAAAAAACAAATTTTGGAAATAAAAAACACATTAAAAATATCTCAGAAAGGTTTATCGCTAGATTTGAACAGGCAGAAGAAAAAAAAAGTAATAAACCTAACAATGGATAAAGATGATGCAAACTGAAGAGCAGAAAATGAAGAAAAATGAACAAAGACTCAGAAATGTAGGATATCATTAATATAGAAACATATGTGTAATGAAAGTACTACAGAGAGAAGACAAAGATAGATAAGGAAAAAGCATTTAAATAATTAGTGAAAATTAACAGAAGTAATAAAAAATAATAGCATGCAAACCCAAGGAGCTTAATGAACTACAAGTAGTATAAACATGAGGAAAACCACAGACACATCACACCAAAAGTTAATGAAAGTCAAAGACCAGAATAAAATCTTGAAAAACTGTAGAAGAAAAATATCCCTTCACTTATAAGGAAACCCAAATAAGATTAACAGATGACTTCTTGCCAGAAATGAGATAAGAAGGCATTGGGATGATATATTCAAAGTGGTCAAAGAATTCTCCATTCAGCAAAGCTATCTTTCAAAAAAAAAAAAGCTGTTTCAAGTTGCTTCAAAAGCAAGAGCTATGATCCGAAATTATTACCAAGTTTTTGGGGGTGGGCAGAGATTGAATCCAGGAGAGCTTAACCACTAAGCCCCATATAGAGCCCTTTTTATTTTTTATTTTGAGACAGGGTCTTGCACAGTTCCTAATGTCCTGGTTAAATTGCCAAGTCTGGTTTGAACTTGGGCATCCTCTTGCCTCAGCCTCCTGAGTCACTAGGATTACAGGCATGTGACACCATGCCCTATTTACCTGCAATTCTTATGACAGTGTTTCTTAAGGATTGGTGATATTAATATTTGTGGAATTATTTGTGCTTATAGGATAATTGATATATGATTAATATATGATGTTAATTATAATTAATATAATTAATATATGATGTTGCCATCCAGATAATTTTTACCAACTAATTAATGAAAAAGAATATGTATTTCATTTCACTTTTGGCAACATTTGCATACTAGATGTTTTAAATAAGTTGCAAATTCACATACAAAATGATGAATTTTCTTACTTTTATTTCATAGCTTTAAAAAAGCATTAAAAGCCACAACATAGATGATGACATTTTGGCAAACAGAGTTGCCCTTGGAACTACCCTCCATTTTGGATTGCACAAATGATAATAAATCAAAAATTTCCATCCTTGTATTCAACCAAGGCAGTCTCTTGATCTTACAGAATAATTGAGTCATCACTATTGCAGGATAAAAGAAACTACGATTATCAATCTGAATTGGTGGTTTAAAGAGAAGTTGGAAAGGTGATAGGAATTCAAAGAGAAGATTCTACCTTTACCCCACTCTAGCCAAGATTTGTTACATTTTATCAGCTAAAGAGCATCTTTCCATTCACTGGCAGGAATTCCTTGTCTGTCTCTGCTCCCACACCAAGTTTCTCCTATCATTTTCTATTCCTGAATGCTTATTGCTCACTTTTTGATCCATGTGCAACTAGATCCTCTCATATCTATTCACACTGACTTGGAGCTTTTCTTTGATATCCCACAGCAGATAGTTCTATATTTTCTTATTCTCATGTTTTCAGTTCCCCATTTGAACTGGGCTAGACTTCCATAATCCATCACTTAGAATTGACCCACTTGGCTTATTTATTCAGCTTTCCTGTGTCACAATAAAACTACTCACAATAACTAACAGCAATTCTTGCTTATAACAAGGATTCCAGAACAGTACATTTAGAATACCTGAGGAAAAGAAGAAAATGAAAATAACATCTTACATCTGCTTTGTGTATATCTGATAGATTAACAAGGAACTTGTCCAAGTGTGGGGTAATGTTATTCTCAATTAGACAAGTAATACAAGAATATGTTTGCACAATGCATGTACAATAGAAGGACTGAATATTGCGATTCTCCACATACAATGAGATTGATTTTTAAATGGGTTTTAAAAAGATATAATAGCTGTACGTAAATTGTATCATAGAATTTCCTTTTAGGAAAGATTTTTTTCAGGCATGTAGATGCTTTTAAATGAGATAAGGTTATTATTCAAATGTATGCATCTAGACCTTCAAGAAAGGAAAAGATAACATATTGTTCAATATCTGGGAGACTTGAGAAGCAGTCGGACAGAGCCAGAAGGTTAGTCTTAATGATCCTGAAGTCTTTCTGAATAGAATCCTATACTTAGAATTCTGTTCTCTGTGTTTACTTTATCCACAGACCCAGTGAACCTGGCAAGCCTACTGTAATTAGAAATTACAATTTAGAGCTGAAGCGAAATGGAATGGATAAATGCAGACACACCTAGGCAGCAGGCGGCCCTTCTGGCAGTATGTCCTTATTGTGTTTTTCTTCATGATTTCCTAATCCAATTGCATATTTAAAAAACTTAAACATTTTTAAAACTGAAAGAACTCAAGAGAGAAATGTTTTTCTTTTATGGGGCCTTGGTACCTCCAAAAGAAAAGCAAAACTCTTCCTGCCAAAGGAAAATGTTTTGGTCGTATTTTAGTTTTATCGTTACACGTGGGTGGGAAGATGGAAGAAACCCAGTGTGTTTCTTACTGTCATATTTTCTTTTTTATACCTTTGTTTTAAATGCTGTCATTGAGTTCAGGGGCCAGGAGAGGGAGACGTTAATATGGAGATCATAACATGGATCTTTTTGAGGGCTTTCTTTTGTTCTTGGTTCAGTGTATACCAGGTTAGACTGGGAGTATTGCTGAGGAGCCAACACGATTGAGGGTTGTAAAAGTCAAGAATCTTTGTTTTCAGTGATAATCTTATAACAAATGGGAGCCAGGTGTGCAATATTTGAGTTGGCTGCCTTTCAGGGTTTTTATTTATTTTTCTTTAGGTATGCAACACAAGGCAAACTAAAATGAAAATGCAATCTTATAGAGCCTATTTTGGGTGGTGTTTGAAATTGTTGAGCAATTACAACAAATTATAAGAAAAATATGAATAAAAATGCAAGACCTTGGAATAACATGAATTTTGGAATCTTCCCAAATACAATAAGTCTTTCTTCCTCAACTATTTGTATTACATGACATCAGTCTTTTTGTTAGTGAGGCCACCCATCTGGTTTCAACTCCTTCAAACATACATCATAAAAGGTCATTGTCAAAATACATGGATAACAGAGCCTAAGAGGTCAAAAGACCTAGATATGACCTAATCAACCTTTTCTTTTTTTTCTTAAATATATATGCTTATTTTATTTTTACTCTTAATTGACAATAATAATTTTGTGTATTTATGGCATATTTTCATACATGTATACATTGTGAAATGATTCAATCAAGGTAATTGGCATATCCAACACCTCACATATTTGTTTTTGTGTTGATACATTTGAAATTTGTTCTCTTAGCAATTTAAAAATATACTTTATTAACTATTGCCATCTTGCTGTATAATAGATACCATATTCCTCCTAAATTAAACTTTGAACTGTTAGCTAAAATCCCCTAGTTCCTCACCCTTCATCCCAGCTCCAGAAGCCACTGTTCTACATTCTTCTGTGACCTGTTTTGTTTTTTTCCATTTTCCATGTATAAGCAAGATCTTCCCATTTATGTCTCTGTACCTGCCTGATTTCACTGAGTTCAATGTCCTCCAGGTTCACCCATGTTATTGTAAATGACAGGCTTATTATTATTTCTTCTTCTTCTTCTCCTTCTCCCTCTCCTTCTCCTTCTCCTTCTCCTTCTCCTTCTCTTCTCTCCTCCTCCAAGGATAAAATGGTAGTCTATTATGTGTGTATATGTATGTATGTATACAAACCACATTTTGATGACACTTAGGTTGATTCCATATATCAGCTATTATGAATAATACTTTAATGAATATGAGATTCAAATATCTCCTGGATATCCTGATTTCAGTTCCTTTGGATTGATATCCAGGAGTGGGATGGCTTCATAATATGGCAGTTTCTCTTCTTTTTCACTGCTCAGTCTTTGACCCAGTTAGGCTGTAAAGTTGAATTTAATGATTAGTTCTCCTTCTAAACTCAGTCAGCACTTTTCTCCTTATGACCTTTTGCTTCCATTTTACAATATAATGAGCCACAGGTGATAGAAAATTTATTTTTAAATAAGCACAGCTGAATCCATACTTACATCAAATCTCAACACTCCATTTCTCTACATATCAGTATTTGTGGAGGACATGTTTGACTGATAAGAATCTGTTTCTTATCTTTTGATTTCCATAACCTGATTTCTCTTAGAATGAATAACTATTCATGTACTTAACATAAAGATGATCACATTCACAATTCCATTAGAGTCAGACCAGTGCAGTAAAAATGTCATATCACATGAGCTACCATGATTGGGTGATACCACCATACCAAAACCAAATCAATCTAAAATAACTCAAGATTTTGCAGATCTGTTCTTAATGCATGTATTTTCTGATTACTGGGGTGCTGATGGAATGAGTATAGATACATTATTTCTGGAGATCATCTTGTGAGCAAAATGATAAGTACTTGAAAATGAGATATATCTCATAAAAGATGGAGTTCATGAAAATGTGCAGAAAGTGATAGGATAGAGGCATTGTGTTTCAAGAGGTACCAAATTCCATGAACTCAAATTATTAGTGCTGCATAGATTTTAATTTAATACATATTTTTAAATTCTATTTTAATTATAAAATTCTACATTCCTTATGTATTATATTGGTGTTCTAAACTTTACCATTTAAAAAAATTAATAAGTAAGCTTATGTAACTTTGTCATCTGCCTCCATTGAGTTCTTTTAAAAAAAAAAAATTTAGTTGTAGATGGACACTATATCTTTATTTATTTAATTTTATGTGGTTCTGAGGATTTAACCCAGTGCCTCACATGTGCTAGGAGAGCATTCTACCACTGAGCTGCAACTTCAGCCCTGCCCCCATTGAGTTATTAATGCTAATATATTTTTAAGAACTATTCTGAACAAGAGCTATTTGAAGATGTCACAGAATGAGGTACTTGAGAACTAGAATAATTGCATAAGAAAAGATGATAAAATAATATTTTGATACTTTTCACTGTCCAATTTTGGATTATACTTAGGGTGATGATTATAATGAGGAGAAGTAATCCAATTTGGACTTAATCCTGTCTTATTACAAATGTGGAAAATAAAGCATTCATATGTTTATGGAGAAAAATAATTTTGTGTTTAAATGTAGCCTTAAACACATCCAAGTAAAATTTTCCTCTTCTCTCAGTAAATATATAGTATATATTCCTTTTTTGTTTTCCTGTTATTGACACAGTATGGACTAAGACTATAAATGATATAATTTAAGAGCAACTTCATACTTGAACAGTTAAAATCATTGGTTTCCCTTACAGAAGACTCCCTGGGATATGTATTACAGGGAATCATGGGCAATTTACTACTAGTTGTGATAGGTATCTGTCTGATGTTAAAAAAAAAAAATCAATTGTTTCCCTTAAAAAAAAAAAAAGGCCTCCCTGGGGACCAGTTAGTACAAGGTCAGAACAGCTTCCTAGTTTGCATCCCAGCTGTTTGCTCCCCATCAGCAAATAGGTCTTCAAGCAATGACACTGTGGTCTCCTGATAGAGCAGATGAAGCCCTATGTGCTCTGCCACATCTACCACTGAGCTGCTGCAATTATATAGAAGATCTTATTTGGAAGAGAAATAAAGGATTTTAAAGGGAAAATTATAGCCCATTCTTCTGTCACTCTCTCACTCAAACTATATATGCTTTATCCCCTCTATCCTACCAGCACACTCCCACTTTAAAAACTGAAAATGTTTGTCATGTTTGTATGAAAAACTTAGGTCTCCCATCCATCTCCTCCTTAAGTCATTTACGTGTACCAAAAATTTAGGAAACTGAGTAGCATGACCATGTCTCAAATGACCCATATAATATACTGGGCTGAAAGACGTTTTTTCTAGTAACAAAAGCTCACTTTGGTTATCATAAGTAAATTATTTGTGAAGTGTGAGGGTGTGTGTATGTGTGTGTGTGTGTGTGTGTGTATGTGTGTGTGTACATTTAGAGCTAGAACAGTAAACTATGCACATGTTAACCCAGTGAAATGAAAATAAGATGACTTCGACATATGAATTTGATGGGAGATAGCACTCAGACCTTCTTGGTTTATTACCAGATTCTCAAAAAAAAAAAAAAGGAACCAAGGTTTTTAGGAATGACAGATTCTAGATTTATGGCGATGAAAATGCCAGGTGAGCTTAGAGTAACTTCTTGTACCAGAAAATAAGCTAGTGTTCAAAACAGCAGTAATAAAACCCCAAATGAAGAGGCTCTTTCAAATGTACACAAGAGCCATAATTGAAAGAACTTTCCTGTTTTTTTTTCTTGTCAAAAATCACATAGAATTTCTTTACTATTTTAGTTTCACCAATAGTCCAAATTGTCAGCTTCTATTTTTATCTTTAAATAAGAGGTAAGCTACATTTAATACAAATTAAAAATGAAAAAACTATCAATTTATTTATTTGAAATTTAATACATTAAAGTATATGCACATTAAAGTAGCAGTCTCTTATCTTTAGGAATTCTGCTTGAATAGCCATTAAAAAATGAAGGAACATTGAACATAATATGTATGAGGATTTTGCTATAGAAAATAGTGTAGAAACTAAGAGAAGTATAGCAGCAATTTTAATATTTACTTAAAGAATCTATTATTAAATTGAATCTATTTTAAACAAATAGTTTAAAGAAAGCAGTTAATGTCATGTGTCCCAACAACACCTAGGACTAGATAAGATTTATTTTTAAAAGTAGGAGTATATAATATTTTAGGTAGTTTTCTCCATTTTTTACAACAACTCAGACAATATCCCTATTTACAAATGAAGAGAGAAGGTCTTAAGAAGTTAAAATTTTCTCTAAAGTCAAACAGTTTGTAAATGGCAGGGCTTGGTTTGGACATAGGTCTATTTATTTAATTATGTCAGTGGACTGCAAGTGAAGATATTCATTTTGATATCTTGTTATTGCTTGAACTTATTTGCATACCTGGAGAAAAAGTTACTTTAGGAAAGAAAACAAGAAAATAGCCAAAGTTATTTGTATTCAGTGGATAGATCAAATAAACTACAGAAAAGGCCAAGCTTATTCTGAGAAAGCAGATTGTTTTCTCCTTGTTACTTTGATGTTAATCGGGTAATATTCTCAGGCATATGGAAATGATAGCATTTCCTTCCTACTCATATTCAGGCGCTTAGTTAACCTCAACCAAAGTGAATCTCTTTTAAATAATGTGTTAGATTTCCTTTTATTGTCTTAAATATTCAGATACAATGCTGAAGAAAAATTGTTAATCAAATTATAAAGATCTGAACAACAGACCCAGGTAACTCATGGAGGAAAAGAAAGGTAAGATCATCATTAAGCTAAGTATGTGGCTCAAATTTTTGTGAGCATTCTAAAACCAAGTGTTTGAATAAATTTAGTGAAATATGCTTCACAAATACCAAGAACATCAAACTTTTAGTAATTACTTTACTTCTTGGCAAATTATGACATCAAAGCATTTCATACATCCAGTAAAAGATCTTCCTCCTCCATTAAAACATTCATACACAAAAATATTTGGCTAGACTAAGTAAAATGAATCAGAAACACATGGGTTACATTGCTTTTAAATAAACATGAATTTAAAAATTGAGAAAATGTCTAGGGAAAAAAATGGGTTATTTTTAAGACCACAATACTTAAAATGGATTACTATATTTCAGAAACCATAAAGAGACAAAAAGAAACTGGAAAATACTTCGTAGTTAATACAGCAAAAAAAGTTATGCTAATGTTTTAATCTGAATTTTGTTCCATTTTATAACACTCTTTGATTTGGCTCAGTAAATTTATAATGTCAGAAATAAGTAATTGTCCTATGTTATCCATACAGAAAAGAGCATTGCACCTCTTAACATGCCTCATAAGGCCATTTATGATCTGGTTCTTCTTGTTCTTCATGTAATAAGGTAGGAACAAAGATGGAAGATGACTGGGTTATATTGTTCAAAGAATGACCTTAGTCATTTTATTATGGGGACTACATCAGTGCCCTGTATGCTACCCAGCACTAGGTAACTAATACTGATTTGTCAAATGAGAAAAAAAAAATGAGATTATTGAAGGTGTCATAAATAAAGAATTTTAAAATATGATGAAGGCATTGAGTTCTAGTTCATCTGAATGATTCACGTAAGGGCAAAAGATTCACCTGGATGTGAAGCCATGCTCTTCTAATTTCTTAACTTCCATCTGTACCTATCTCAACCTGTAAAGAAAGCTTTTTTTGAATTATGGATTTAAATCAAAAGGGATAAATACATCCCCAAATAGTGTTCTTGACAACTGGAGAGGTATGAGAATGCCAAAGTCATAGGGTTTAATACAAAATTCTATTTGGTGAAAATAAAAATGCAAAAGAGCCAAATAATGGGAGTTGAGAGAGTGACATGAAGAAGATACTCAAATACTTAGAACTCAGAGGAAGCTACAATTTCTCATTCATTAGATGAATTATTTCATGTGTTTTCAAAACATCATTAGAATTTTTCAAATATAGATTTGCCTTTGAATTTTATAATACTTTCAAATCAGATAATTTCACTGTTGTTTTTTATTGTGTATAATCTCAAATAGTAAACCAACCCCAAACTTTTGGGATGAGATATACTTAAGATTTTATATATGGTTCAATCTGTTTCTACATGAACATCTTCAAAACAAGCATGATTTAGCATTGAGCTCCTTCAGGGTGCAATATAAAAACAATGTCAATTATCCTTCAGCAACAAATTAATACCAACTTAGGAGTATCAAATTTGCTTAAAATTATCTAAATTGTAATTCCATTATAATTTAAAATTAATAATGTAATAAGTATAAATATGATCATTTTTTACATAAGGCATTTAGTTTTTCTTCTTAAACTGGAAGCTTTTCATCATTTTATCATATTAAAATCTGTCCAAAGAAAAATTTAGCAGGGACTGATTATTAACTTATGAAATGCAGTTTTATCCATAAATAATAAAATTTATCAATGCATGCATTTTATCTAAGATCAGTTGTATTTTTATCTTATCTTTGATGTTTCCCTCACACATCATAAATCTGTGAGTGAAAAGCCCAAAGTAATAGTGGCATGCATGCCTTAATTTGTATTGACTAGACTGAGACCTCTGGAGGTTAATTTGCTCTAGTGCATCTAGTAAAGCTATTTAGTATATTCAGTAGCCAAATTAGAACTTCTCTGATACCAAACTTCAGATTAACTTGAAGTAAAAAACCAATGGGAAATAACAATGCATTTATAAGATCTCAATGTCTAGGGTTGCTACCAATAATGATGGTATTCATGTCTATTTGACAACTATGACTGTGGGCAAATGAGACCTCTGATATAATGAATAGAATTTCTTATTTAAAAGGTATTTGAAACCTGAAATTTTATATGCCTTCTGTTATGGTTTAGATATGAGGTGTCCCCTAAACTCATGTCTGAGAAAAGGCAAAAATGTTCAGAGATGAAATGATTAGATTATGAGAGTTGGAACCTAATTGGTAGATTAAACCACTGATATGGATTTACTGGGTAGTAACTGTAGGCAGTATGATGTGACTGGAGGAAGCAGGTTGCTGTGTGTGAAAATTTGGAGTTTATATTATTTTGTTTGTTTTCTGCAATTTTATTTTATTTTTAATTTTTTATTTATATATGATAGCAGAATGCATTACAATTCTTATTATACATATAGAGTAGAATTTTTCATATCTCTGGTTGTATACAAAGTATGTTCACACCAATTTTTGTCTTTATATGTGTACTTTGGAGTAGTTTTGGTTTGCATTTCTCATTTGGATAATAATGTCCATCACATTCCACCATCATTTTTAACCCCATGCCCCCTCCCCTCCCACCCCTCTACCTATCTAGAGTTCATTTATTCTTCCCACACTCTCCCTCCCTACCCCACTATGAATCAGCCTCCTTATCTCAGAGAAAACATTTTGCATTTGTTTTTTTGGGATTGACTAACTTCATTAGCATTATCTTCTCTAACTCCATCCATTTACCTGCACATGTCATGATTTTATTCTCTTTTATTGCTGAGTAATATTCCATTGTATGTGTGTGTGTGTGTGTGTGTGTGTGTGTGTGTGTGTTTATATATGTATATATCACATTTTTAAATCCATTCATCTATTGAATGGTTCCACAGTTTAGCTATTGTGAATTGTGCTGCTATAAACATTGATGTGGTTGTGTCCCTGTAGTTTGCTGTTTTTAAGTCCTTTTGGGTATAGACTGAGGAGAGGGATATCTGGGTCAAATGGTGGTTCCATTCCCAATTTTCCAAGAAATCTCCATACTGCTTTCCATATTGGCTGCACCAATTTGCAGCCCCACCAGCAGTATATGAGTATACCTTTTCCCCCACATCCTTGCCAACAATTTTTGTTGTTAGTATTCATAATAGCTGCCATTCTGACTGGAGTGAGATGAAATCTTAGAGTAGTTTTGGTTTGCATTTCTCTAATTGCTAGCAATGATGAACATTTTTTTTCATATATTTGTTGATTGATTTTATATCATCGTCTGATAAGTGTCTGTTCAGGTCTGTGGCCCATTTATTGATTGGGTTATTTATTTATTTTTTTTGATGTTTAGCTTTTTAAGTTCTTTATATACTCTAGAAATTAGTGCTCTGATGTGTAAGGGGTAAAGATTTGCTCCCAAGATTAGGCTCTCTATTCACCTCATGGATTGTTTCTCTTGCTGAGAAGAAACTTTTTAGTTTGAATTCTTCCTATTTATTGATTGTTGGTTTTAATTCTTGCACTATTGGAATCTTATTAAGGAAGTTGGGGCCTAATCCCATATGATGAAGATTAGTGTGTAATTTTTCTTCTATTAGGTGTAGGGTCTCTGGTTTTATTCCTAGGTCCTTGATCCATTTTGAGTTGAGTTTTGTGCATGATAAGAGATAGGGGTTTAATTTCATTTTGTTGTATATGGATTTTGAGTTTTCCCAGCACCATCTGTTGAAGAGGCTATCTTTTCTCCAATATATGATTTGGTGCCTTTTTCTAACATAAAATAATTGTAATTTTGTGTGTTAGTCTTTGTGTCCTCTAGTCTGTACCATTGGTCTACCAGTCTGTTTTGGTGCCAATACAATGCTGTTTTTGTTACTATTGTTCTGTAGTATAGTTTAAGGTCTGGTATAGTGATGTCACCTGCTTCACTCTTTCTGATAAGGATTGCTTTTGTTTTTCTGGGTCTCTTATTTTTCCAGAGAATTTCTGACTGCTTTTTCTATTTCTGTAAGGAATGTCATTGGGTGCCGCAGTCTGGCTGGGCACAAATCACGAGCCACTCACAGCTTTGTAGATTCAAACAGCAATTCTTTATTCCCGATATCACACCGGCCATCTACAAACATGTTCTACAAACACGTTCTACAAACACGTTCTGGGGAAATCCATGTTCTCTGCCCAAATCCACACCTCCACTGGGCTTCTGTCTCCCAAAATATACTGTCTGACCCTAAGAACTCAAGAGGAACTCAGGCAGCAGGATACGCCCTATTCTAAACGGGGAATGCCCTAATCTCCTATTATGCTAAACCGGGAACACCCTAAACATGGATCCGCCCTAGTCCTTGAGCAAGGTCACCTTACATGCAATGTCGCTGCAAAATGTCCTATTTCCATGAGTCCTTCCACTAAAGAAACATGGGGGTACGCTGGCAAGGAAATTGTCATACCTACTTGGCTGATGGCTCCCAGCATCTCCCCCCTTCTGATTAATTAAACAACAAGTAATGTGGCTTAAGGACCATGCCTGGTAGTTTGTCCAATTCAACATATGGTTCTTACCTGTCATCGGAAAACTGACCTTTAGGCGTCAGCCTCCTGTCTTAGGTTGATACCACTGCAACTGGATCATACCTGTCACTGACTACTGGTCCAGCATACAGCCATACTTGTAGATAGGTCTATGCACCAGTGGGGGGGAGAGGTTCTTTGCCTCACCTCTGTTGGCCCCCAAATTTGGCCTTGGTGCCAGTGGGGGAGTGAGGTTAATGTGGCTTAAGGACTGTGCCTGGTAGGTTGTCCAATTCAACATATGGTTCTTACCCGTCATCGGAAAACTGACCTTTAGGCGTCAGCCTCCTGTCTTAGGTTGATACCACTGCAATTGGATCATACCCGTCACTGACTACCGGTCCAGCATATAGCCATTGGGCCCCAAATTTTAGACCATCACTAGCAGAAGGGAGGAGGATACAGAAATGCCACGACACCAAGCCAATTGACAGCTCCTTTGGAAAAATTGCATCACTGGTGACACCATCAGCAAAGATATGCCAGCACTACCACAATTAACATGGGGTGCGCTGGCAAGGAAATAAAAGTTGCATCACTGGTGACACCATCAGCAAAGATATGCCAGCATTACCACAATTCACTGTACCAAACGATAGTTACATAGTCTATGCAAGTTCTGTAAGCAGTTCAAAGTGGAGGAATCTATCAATATGTCCATCTCCTCCCAAAGTCCGTTTCCTCCCAAAGTAAGTTGACTCCTTGATTGAGCATTACTTGTTGAGTTATATTCATTGGGATGAAGATAGGAATTCTGGCAATGATGCTAAAGAGACATTATCCTGAAAAGAATTATTAAATATAATGAAAAGGAAAGGTGAAAGTAAACAAACAGATCTGTTAACCTCCTTTAAAAACAATCCTTAACAGCTGTTTACCTAATTTAAATTAAGCCATTTAAATCACGTGAATAAAAAAAAAATAATAATTTTGATCCATTTTTCATGAGCACTCCTCATATATGAAATATGGACATACACACACACAGACATACAACACAAAACACAAATGTGCAAACAAACGTACAACACATAAGATAATAATAAAGGCCTTGTAGCTTTACCTAGGTGAAATCTCCATTGCAATGTTTAAAAACTCCAGTCAAAAAATAAAACTGATCAGAAAAACATTAACCTAGGTTTGTATGAGCTCAAAAAATAAAATAGAACCTTATGATGTGGAAAAATGCAATAATAAAATAGATATTGAAAAAAGCATCCTTGTTAATCACTGTTGCAGATGTAAGAATGGCCAAGCTGGAGTTCTGGATATCAGCTGTTATGGATTTGAGTCAAATCATTTTCTTTTCGTTCTGTAGAAATTGTTTTAGTTAGTCTTTCTGGAATCCAAATCGGTTGCTGTTCTCCCTGTGGAAAAACACAAACAGAGCCCCGACTCCAGACAATCACTGGGTCAGAACCTTTCCATTGTCCTGTTAGAATATCTTTCCAAAGTACTTCAGGCATATGTACATTTTTTGGATACATATGCCTTTCCGCAGCACTAAGTCCTGATGAACCCAAATTTTAAAAGTTTAGAGTAAAAAGCGTTATTTTAAGTTTATCTTTGGGGGATATATATACCCCTTTCCAATTCCCTCTTTTTGCTTTAATAAGTACGTTTTAATAGTTTGATGAGCTCTTTCAACTATGCCTTGTCCCTGTGGATTGTATGGGATTCCTGTTATATGAGTAATACCAAATGATGAGCAAAATTTGGCAAAATTTTGTAAGCAATGAGCTATAACATCTTTAGTTTTTTCTCCGGCATGAAGGGAGCCCATCAAAAATCCAGAAGAGGTATCAACTGTAACATGTAAATATTTTAATTTTTTTTAATTAGAATTACATTAAATCTGTATAGTTATTTTGGTAGTATGATCATTTTGACAATATTAATTCTGCCTATCATTCCTTAAAAAAAGTAAAAGTCAACAAATAAATGACTTAACATTACATCTCAAAGCCCTAGAAAAAGAAGAACAAATCAACACCAAAAGCAATAGGAGACAGGAAATAATTAAAATCTGAACTGAAATCAATGAAGTTGAAACAAAAGAAACAATTGAAAAAATTGACAGAACGAAAAGTTGGCTCTTTGAAAAAACAAATACAATTGACAGATCCTTAGCCATGCTAATGAAGAGAAGGAGAGAGAAACTCAAATTACTAATGAATATGATGAAAAAGGAAATATCACAACAGACACTACAAAAATACATAACATAATTAGAAATTATTTTGAAAATTTATACTCCAATAAAATTGAAAATATCAAAGGCATTGACATATTTCTAGAGTTATATAATTTGTCCAAATTGAATCAGGATGATATACACAATTTAAACAGATTAATTTCAAGTGAAGTAATAGAAGATGCCATCAGAAGTCTACCAACCAAGAAAAGCCCAGGACTGAATGGATACACAGCAGAGTTCCACAAGACCTTTAAAGAAGAACTAATACCAGTACTCTTCAAATTTCTATTTCAGGAAATAGAAAAAGAGAGAGAACTTCCAAACTCATTCTATGAGGCCAATATCATCTCGATTCCAAAACCAGGCAAAGACACATCAAAGAAAGAAAACTTCAGACCAATATCGTCTAATGAACATAGATGCAAAATTCTCAATAGCATTCTGGTAAATAGAATACAAAAACATATTAAAAAGATCATGTACCATGATCAATTGGGATTCATCTCAAGAATGCAAGTTTGGCTCAACATACAGAAATCAATAAGTGTAATTCATCACCATCAATAGACTTAAAGATAAGAATCATATAATCATCTCAATACACTCAGAAAAATAAATTGACAAAATACAGCACCCCTTCATGTTCAAAACACTAGAAAATCTAGGGATAACAGGAACATATCTCAGCATCATAAAGACTATCTATCCTAAGCCCCAGGCCAACATCATTCTAAATGATGAAAAATCGAAGGCATTCCCTCTAAACACTGGAACAAGACAGGAATGCTCTGTTTCACCACCTCTATTTAACATAGTTCTTGAAACAGAGGCCAGAGCAATTGGATATATGAAAGAAATTAAAGGGATACACATAGGAAAAGAAGAACTCAAATTGGCACTATTTGCTGATGATATGATTCTATAGCTAGAAGACCCTAAAAGTTCTACCAGAAAACTTTTAGAACTAGTAAATGAATTCAGCAAAGTAGCAGGATATAAAATTGACACCCACAAATCAAATGCATTTCTTTATAACAGTGACAAATCCTCAGAAAGGGAAATGAGGAAAACTACTCCATTTAAAATAGTCTCAAGAAAAATATAATACTTGGGAATCAATTTAATGAAAGAGGTGAAAGATCTATATAATAAAAATTTTAGAACCTCAAAGAAAAAAAAACAACAACAAAGAAAGATCTACCTTGCTCTTGGAGTTTATATTTTGTTCCTCATAAGCAGAGCTCTCTCTGCTTACTGGTCACCATGTCCTGAACTGCTTTTCTTTCCCACACCATTCCAACATGATATTCTGCCTCCCCACCAGTCAATCTTGAACTGAATCTCTGTCCTGCAAGCCAAAATAAATGTTTCTTCTTCTGAATTATTCTTGTCAGGTCTTTTGGTCACGGCAACAAAAATCTAACTAAAATGCCATCTTTGTTATCATTCAAGATTCAACTATCTGTGGCCTTCTTTGCAAAGCCTTACTCAATTTCTACTTTGCCCAGGTAATTTTCACCTTCTTGTAACTGGTGGGGACTTATTAAAAATTATATAATCACACTTACCCACTATACACTGCATTGTAATTATTTATTGTTTATCTATATACTCTAAATTTTTTTTAATTAAAAAAAAAAACCTAATCCCAAGGCTGGGTATAGTAGTGCGCACCTACCTAGTATACACACCTATAATCCCAGCAGCTTGGGAGCCTGAGGCAGGAGTTTAAAGCCAGCCTCAGCAACTTAGCAAGGCCCTAAGCAACTCAGTGAGACCCTATTTTTAAATAAAATTCAAAAAAGGATGGGGATGTGGCTCAGTAGTTAAGCACCCTTGAGTTTAATTCCTGGTACCAAAAAAAAAAAAAAAAAAAAAAAGATTCCAGAAAGATAGGCACCAATATTTATTCAGATTTTTATTACCAACATTTGAGAAGTACCTAGTGTATAATAATAGTGTGATCAGTGAAAAGCAGTTTAAGTCAATAAATTAGCATTAGAATTCTAGAAAAAAAATTATGCATTATGAAAGTATAAACAAAAGGTAATGCTCTATAAGAGTAATCTGTAGGAGAAACATCATCAGGGTAAGGAGACAATACAGGATTAAGGAGAAAAGAAACCAGGACAATGAACCAAGATTGAGTCATGTCAGTGACATCACTGAATTCAGAACAGATGATGATTAATTGGTTTACTTACATCAGAACCGAAGGAATCCAGGCATGGGATTGAAGTGAAAGCCAGGAATAAGAGAAGGGTAAGAGAGAAATGAAAGAGACCAGGCAGAGATCACAGGAGATTTTATTTGTAGGCTGACAAATAAAGGCCATCTCTCTATAGAGGAGAGAGGCGAAACAGGCTTGGGTTCCAGGACTTCTACCGGGCAGACTCAGGAATCTGAGTTGGGCAGGTCCTAATGCGAGCAGCTAGGGGTTGGGTTGATATGAAGGTGTGGTGAGCCTTTCTCAGAAATGCTCTTGAGCAGGAAAATGAAACTTTTTCCTTAAAATGGCAGCTGTCACTTAAGGTGGCTATCCAGATACTAAGCTAGGACCTTATTAGAGATGAAGGCTAAACTCTTCACCCTAGTGATGGAATCCTTGCCTGAAATTCATACTACAAAGGAGATGTTGCTCTTTAAAGCAGAATCAAACAAGATGAAGTAGATTAACTTTTTTGAAAAACAAGGGTTAGCTTCATGAACCGGAAAAAATCTGTAATATAAAGTTCTTTTATTTATAAATAAATCTTCAGTCCATCACCACAGCCAGTCCTTCCATATGAAAGCCAGAATTCTGAAACTGGTGGGAACAGGAAGGAAAAAAGAGAGCACTAAAATCTTTCTAAACCTTCTTGGTATTTTAGGGCCTCTTACTCCTATGAAATTCTGATTTTAAAAAATTACTACATGCACAGAAATACATGATCTTCATTGATAGTTCAGGGAACATGGACCACCCAAGTATATCTGAAGGTCCAGATAGAATCCTTGGAAAGAAACTATAAGATAGTTGAACCCACACTGATACAGAAAAATTCAAGGTCACATCTGCTAAAGTTAAGTAGGGCAACTAAGTTGTTCCATTCTGTTGGTAACTTTTAATAATTATTGCTTATTTGCTTTATATCTTTATTTAATTTCCCAGAGATGTCCTTTCAGTTGATGGGCTCCTATTCATGCAAACAAGCAGAAATCCTAGTTACTAGATTTTCCCATCTTAAGTATAACTAGTATGTAAGTCATAGAAAATATAGATGTGCAAATAATTATACAAGAGAAAATATTATTTCATTTATTAAGATGTAATGTATGACCCTCATTTCAAAATATTTTTTAAATAAAATGTTATTAAATTTTAATTTGCTTTATGAATAAAGTAGCTTTTAGGTTACAGGAATTCTTTAAACTATATGAGCATTAGTATGCATACAAAAATGGTTTCATCATGTTCAAAAAATAAAATCCATAAAACACTAAACTACTTTGGGCATAATTTGTTTTTTTGATAATATAGGATTCACTGAACCATGTAGTGAACAATTCTATACACATAGTGATCAAATAATATAGAAATTATCTTCTTTATTATCTGTGCCCCTATACTGTTAGTTTCTGAAAGAAAATGTCTATGCTTCATTAATTATTTTATTACAGGAATTAGCACAGTGTCTGTGGAGCTCAATATATGTGATATTTTAAAAATTTGATGTATCTGAAACATACTCCGTGTGTGAGGGGTTGTTGCAATGAGAAAGAGGTGGTAGATGTGTCAAAAAAGATACCTTTGGACTCTAAATGCCTTTGAATTTTACCTGAGGCAATAGAAAGCAAAAGAAAGTTATTTAAGTGTAATTTTTTTAAAAAAAACTTTGTGCTATAGAAAGAAAACAGTAATTTAATCAATAGTGGGAAACAAAATAAATAGATAAGCAAACAAATAAGCAAATAAACAAACAACAAAAAAATAAATAAGAGTCCTGATAGGATATTAAAACAGTCTAGAGGAATCTATAGGAAAATGAACTAGAAGAGTCCAGTTATATAATATCTACACAAGGGCAATTACACTGGGAAAGTATGAGAGCAAACCGTTTTCAGGAAAATAAACCAACACACTACGATTATGTGGATTTTAATTTACAAATGTAAGAATAGCTCAAGATCTCAAAATATGCTGAGGTAGTTTCTTAGCACAAGCACTTTCTTGCCCGGGACATCCCCCAACTCTCACACAGTTTGAAGGCTTGAGCCTATCATCAGGTCATCAGGTGTCTGCTATTATGTCCCCTCTGCAGAGAGGTTTTAATGGACTTCCTCTGCCATTCTCAAGGAGCACTTCAACATCTCTCTCCAACCCATTTATCTGCATATTTTCTCGTCTAACATCAATTGCTACCTAACTCTGTACCATTTATCTTTATATTATTTGTTCATTATTCCTCTACTGAAATCTAGGTCATAAGAGTGGTGACTTGGGCTCTTTTAATAATGGCTGTTATCACCAACATTAGAACAAAATGTGGCATAGAGTGAGCATTCAAAGTAGTTTTGAATTATAGATGTGTTTACCTTAATAAACATGCAAAATGCAGCTGCTATAATTTTAACACCTATTTTAAAAATAGGAATCGATGAGCAATTTCTTATATATTATTACTCCACAAGTCAGCCTCAAGATTAATGAAGAAACACTAGCAGTATTCCTATTACAATTAAAGTCAAGAACAAGATAGAAAAGTTGTTTTGTTTTTTGTTTGTTTGTTTGTTGTTTTTTGTTTCCACACTCATTTTTCCTTTACTGGAGCAACTAGGCAAAGGAAAAGGGTATGGAAATTGAAAAGGGTAATTCATCTGGAAGATCTAGGGATAAAAATGAGAAATATTACAACCAAATAAGAGCACTTAGAATTTCTAGATATTAAATTATTAGTCAGAAACCAATGCTTTCACTACATAAATTTAATAACAACTTTAAGGAAAAAATTGTAGGAAAGATGCCATCTTTAAATATGAAAAAAGAATACTTATGAAGGAACCCAATATAAAATATTTAAGATATATATGAGAAATGTTTTAAGCTATTAGAACTAATCTAAAGACAAAGAAAAGAAATGCAAATGCATACCAAGTTCTTAGAAAGATGTACCTTAAAGAAATGAGTTCTCCTTAACCTATGAACTAAAATTTATTTCAATGAAAATACCAAACTATGATTTTTAAAATGAGGAATAATGGGATAAAAATATCTATTTTTCCTAAACAATAAAAAGTTCATGGTGGAAGCCAGCAAGCCCTATCAGATAATGCATAATGTTTACATTTTCCCCTTTATCTAGCCAGTGATTCTTTTATTAATGTTTACTACCTGGAATTCTTCAATGAATTACAGATTTATATATCTAATTTTCCATTCAATCTCCATTTTGATATCTAGGAGGTATGCAATCTTAATTGTCCCCAAATAAGTTCTTAACATTTACCTAACCCAAAATATAATCTTTCCACCATCTTTCCCATCTGAAATAATAACAAATTCATACTTCCAGTTTTTCTGACTATAAACCTTGAAGTAATCTTTTATGCCTTTCCCTCTTTCAAATCTAGTCTATCATCAAGTAAGGTGGACTCTATTATAGATAAATAAGTAGTGAATTTTGATGATCTTTGACCATCCTCACCACTGGTCAAAGTCACTATCATATCTTTCCTGAATTATTACAACTGCTCCCTGGCTTATTTCCAAGAATTTACTCTTTACCTACCCTCTTCAACCATTTACCTAATAATCTACTGTTAATACAGTGTTCCAGTAATCTTTGTTTTGAGACTAGAAAATTCAAGGTAAAATTGGGAAGAAGAGTACATTTCTTTGGAGTTTGTAGATTTAGGGGAGGACATTGTAAAACAGTATGTGTTGGCTATTTTTGCCTAAAATTGGCAAGACACAAGAGAAAGTTAAGTTCAGTGATGAATTATCAAACTTTCCAGTAGATATGAAAGAGAACAAACACAAGTCTTTGGTCTTATGGACCTTAACAGGCTAACTGCTTCTGGAATGTAAATGGCAAGTGATAAATTCTAAAGTGTCACAGTCCAACTAAAACTTTTTAGTTGGATAAAGTAATAAGGAAAAAAAAAATATCAGATTCAGGATTTATCTGTGCAATAAAGGGACCAAGTACAAAAATCAGATCAAGGAGTACCATCTCCTACTATTGTTCCAGCTAGTTTGGGTGTAGCCATCATCGTTTCTAGTTCGAGAGGAGGTAGGCAAGAGGTAGACAGGGAGGATGGGGAAGGAAAATGTATGTGACTAACACAATTTATATATTATTAAGAGTAAAGCAATGAGATCTCTACTATAATGTCACAGAAATAAACTGACTTTTAAAAAGTCTAGTTGACCTTTTGAGACTTAAAAGAACAATTATGCCGTAAACTTCCATAAGAGAGAGGATGGCTTTGAATTCTGCATAGCATGCAAAGAAGTCAAGCTCCCAATATCCATCTGCGATGAAGACAAGGAAAAGCTTTAAAAAATGACAGATATTAGAACTACAGACAATAGTGGACAGAGAAGTTCTAAGTTCTCCCCAAAGAGCAAAATTGGAGCCTTCAAAATATTGAAATTGTAGTGACAAAGAATCACTTTTCTTCTTCCCCTAATGTCTAGAAACAGCTAGTATAGACAACATGTCTCTGTTCTACCCCTGTGTATTCAGTGTGGCAACATGTACCTTTATTCTTTTTCTGTTCTTTTCTTTCTCCTCCTCCTCCTCCTTCTCCTTCTTCTATGTATATCTAATGCTTTCACACAAAATGAACTTTTTCTGATTTTCAATTGAATAGAGTGACTAGGTGACATGGGGAAAAAAAAAGTTTATTGTAAGTGAGTATATTATTTACAGAGAAAGAGATATGCATACTTTTGACTTAAGGGCGATGGCAGAGAGACTGGCTACAGGTTCACCAAGCCCAGTTAATGGTCCTGGCTATGCAAGAAAGACACACACCCCAGCTTTCTGTAGCAGTTTATGAGGTTATGTTTTTACTCTTGCAAGAAATAATCTACTTATGGGAACAGGAATGAAAATTTTCTGAATGGTAGCTAGTCTAATATCAAAGGAGATCCAAGCCAATCTTAAAAACAAAATATTATATCTTATAAGAGCATGTTGTGTATATAAATTAAAAAAATTAAGTTCAACAATCACCAGTATTTTATAAACTGATTAAAATTAATTAGACTATGTTACAGAGGAAAAAACCTATTGATATAGTACTAGAAACCACACAAAATCAGGATTGAATCTAACAAAATATTTGAATTTTTGTGGAGAAAATTACAAAATATAATAGAGTAACATAAGACAAGATGCCAAACAAATTATGACATACAACACAATGATATAAAAGACCCATTAAGATATCAAGTTTCCAAGAGTGATCTTTAAGCTTAATGCAATTATGATGACAAATCTTTATTGAAATATGGAAAAGTCTGGAAAACCTTAAGGAATGGCAAAACACCAACACCAGGAAAGAAATTCTGTAGAATGAAATGAGTACACTGCCAACCATATATCAGGATTACTGACAAATGATGATATTTAAATACTGTACCATCTTTGGGGAAAGAGGCAATTATAAGAGGCTTAAGAGTTCAGAAAAGGGGCTGGGGTTTTAGCTCAATAATAGAGCTCTTGCCTAGCACACGTGAGCCAGTAGATTTGATCCTCAGTACCACACAAAAATGTGAACAAAAATTGTGTAATATTTTTAAAAAGTCAAGTTTGACTTTTTAAATCCAAAAAGTTTTGAGCATTGTATTGACAATCAGAGATTCAGATTTCTGAGCATTTTAGATTTCAGATTTTTGGATTATGGATACTTTACCTGTATTCCAAACTCCAAATAGAAAATTGTCTAAAATTTTGGAACAAACAATGGAAAATAAAAAGTCTCAATTTCACTCAACATCAGGATAATTCAAATAAAACCCAAAGGAAATATTTCTCACCAGTAGCGTAATGAATATGAGTGAGCACATAGATAAAGAGATAGGCTTTTATTCTACTGGTAAAAATGTAAATTTTTACAACCACTTTGGAGATAATTTTGGTCTTATGTTGATTTCTTATAAAGTACAATTCCAAATTCAGTTATATACCCTAAACAAACTCTTGTACATATATACAAATGCATAATAAAATTATTATTACAATAATTATTTTATAACAACCAATGTCTTAAGCTGCTGAGGCAGGAGAACTGCAAGTTCAAAGTCAACCTCACAAATTAGCAAAACCTCCCTAAAAAAACAAAAAAGGTGAGGGATATGACTCAGTGCTTAAGTGCCCCTGGGTTCAATCCCTGTTACCACCCCACCGACCAAAAAAAATAGAAACTATAATAGAAAAAAAAAAAAAAAGAAATAAAAACAGGTCTAAAATGCCATGCAAAATCTAGCAACCCTTCAAGAAAATATAATTATTTAACCATATAAATGGCTTCAAAATGTGAAAATAGGTAAACTTTTTCCAGTTCATTTTTGACAATGTCCTTTGTCTGTGACCAAACAAAAAGTACCACCAAAAGTTAATTAGACAATAATTTCATTTGTGATAACAAAATGACAAGTAAAATACTGACATATTCGAAACGATAGCATATAATAATAAGATCTATATCTATAGATATAGAGATAGAGAATTTTATTTCTGGAATAAACCAATGAAATACCAACAAAGAAAACAATTAAGAACCATGCCAGGAACTTCTAATTCTTCTATTGTTAAAATAACTGGAACTAAACTCCCCCTGGTGCAGTAAGCAACAATAAAATATGGGGAAAATGTATGAGGCAACTGTTTTGAGACATTAGACAAACAGGTATTGCAAACTGCAATTTCTAAGAAGGGAAAACTCATGGGACAAGCTCCATGATTGCTCTAGATCACTACAGCAAGCTACAAATCAAGCAGAGATCAGAGTGTTGTACTGCTTACATAAGATGATGCAGAACTTTTACCTCAGCATAAACAAAACAAAAGCTAAGCAGTACTTTGAACAGTATGGCTCTAGCCAGAAAATAGAGATCTCTGGAGTCCCTAGGATGGGGTAAAGACTATACCCATAGAAATGTCAACAACTACATGAGCCCTAACAAAACCAAAATCTAAAACTCAACCAAACTATCCAGAAAGGCAGGAAGTTGGAAGTAGAATTCCACCAAGAGAAATGCAAGAAAAATATTAGGGTTTCTACATTTACACTATTGGAATCTCTGTTCAAGATATTAATTAGAAAACAAATAAATCAATAAAACAATTTTTGGAGAAATTAGCTGATGTAGTATCTGAAACATTCAATATACAACCAAAAAGTATTACACATCTACTAAATGGAAAAATATAGCAATTTGTTTAAAGAAATAAACAAAAATTGACTCTAAGATACTTCAGATGCTGGATTTCATAGATAATAACTTTAAAGCAACTAATACACATTGTGTTGTGTGCTAACATAATACTATGTAATAAATAAAATATAATATTATATATTTAAAGAAAAATATGGTATTAACAAATTAACAGACTGAAACTTCAGCTGAGAAATGAAAACTATTAAAAAATTCAGATGTGAAATTCCAAACTTAAAAAATGTGACAACTGAAGGGGGAAAATAGATGATGACCTGATTATTTTAATAGCAGATTAGAAATGACACAAGAGAGCTGATAAATTCAAAAGATCCATGTAATTATTCAATTTTGAATATAGAGGATTGATATTACGCTCTGTTTAGACTGGTTCTACCTTATTGTTGCTGTTTAGTGTTTCCTAGATATTCTTGCAGGTTTTTATTTAATTGTTTGGGATTTTTGTTTTTGTTGTTTAAGTAAAAATCAAAGTGTTTCCTTTTCTGTAATTTATATATTGCTTGCTGGGTTAAGAATTTTTTAATTATTTATTTTTTAATTTCAGTTTTATTTTTTATTTTGTGTCTGGAATTAAATCAGGGCCACAGACCACTAAGACACATCTCCAGTCCTATTTTGTATTTTATTTAGAGACAAAGTCTCACTGAGTTGCTTAGTGTCTCACCATTGCTAAAGCTGGCTTTGAACTGGAAATCTTCCTGCCTCAGCCTCCTGAGTCGCTGGGGTAACAAGCATGCTCCACTGCTACTGGCCTGGGCTAAGATCTTTAAATATTTATACCTGAGGAGAGCTTTATGTCAACTGCACCAAGTACAACTCAGTTTATCCCCAGCAACTTATCATTGAGAAAGAGAAGTAACTATCCCTTGCCATGAACTTTCCCCAACCCATTAGGGTAAATGCCTATGTGAAATCACAGGACAAAGATAAAGCTAAAGAGGCTCAGAGAGTATATTGTTTATGTGAAGAGAATCTCCATCCATGTATGCTAGGGACTAAATGGTGCCCTTCCAGAAGTCATATGTTTAGGTCTCAACCTTTAGTGTGATTACATTTGGAGATGGGGATTTTAGGAAATAACCTGGATTAAATGAACTCATAAGGGTGGGGTCCTAATTCAGTAAGATCAATGGCAGTCTTATTCTAGGGGTGGGAGGTGGGGGAGTAACCCAGGATTGAACTCAGGAGCACTTGACCACTGAGCCACATCCCCAGCCCTATTTTGTATTTTATGTAGTGACAGGGTCTCACTGAGTTGCTTAGCGCCTCACTAAGTTGCTGAGGTTGGATTTGAACCCTCCATCCTCCTGTCTCAGCCTCCCAAACCGCTGGGATTGCAGGTATGCACCACTGCGCCCTGCTCTATGGCCTCTTAAGAATAGAAAGAGAGGGCTGGGGATGTGGCTCAAGTGGTAACACGCCCACCTGGCATGCATGAGGCACTGGATTCTATCCTCAACACCACATAAAAATAAAAACAAAGATATTGTGTCCACCTAAAACTAAAAAAAAAAGAAAGAAAAAGAAAATAGAAAGAGAGTGTTACAGTGTCTGTATGTTTTTTCTCTTCCTCACCTTCCTTATCCTTTCCCTCTTCTTCTCCATGCATACACTGAGAAAAAGTCATTTGAAAACACAAGACAGCAATCCATTCCCAAGAACCAAGTTGACTGATAACCTTGATATTTTGGACATTCCACACTACAAAAGTGTGAGAAATGAATTTCCATTGTTTAAGCTAATAGCATAGAGTATTGTCTTATCATAGCTCACTAATAGAATGTCTTCCTGGGATCAAACTAAGCATCTCAAAACATCTTGAACCACGTGGGTATGTAGTAGACTTCCCTTTTATGAATATTTCTCTCTATCCTCCTTTAGGTTATAAATGTGGGTTAGTTATTATCACTCACAACGTGTGCCTTTTATTAGCTATAAAAATGCATATTCATAGTAACAAATCTAATACAATTCAGAGAAGATGCCTCTTTACTCTCTCCTCCCCAGGCTACCTTCTTGTAATAGTGAACTCAGCTGATCGTTCCTCTCACTGAAACTGAATCAATAAATCAATTTTGTCAGTTTCCCTTTTCACACTTTGTTTGGATCGTTATTCCTTATTTGAACATTTTTCCACGTTTAAAGCCATCAGCTAGACTTGAACAATTGAATGGAGCATGTTCTTCTCAACTCAGCACTCCATCAATAAGATGAATTTTACTCATTATTGAAAACATCTTTAAACCAGTTAAAAATGACTTTAACAGTAAGATGTTTCTGTGTTTCTGTACTTAAGAACGTCCACTTTTTCTAGCCCCTGTTGACAATTTTCTAGACTTTCCTATATAGCCAAATATTTTCACAGTTTAATAATATCAGTTGTGATCCAGTTCTCAAAACTGATTGTTCTTATGTTTGAAAATCATCTATTTGCAATAAATTTATTTTACTTGAAACAAAATTAGCAAAAAAAAAAAAATAATAAAATTATTTTGGGTCAAGGTATTTATTTCAATAAACAAATTAATTACAGGAAAAAAATGTGAGAGATATTAATATAATTTTATTTAGAATTAATTTTTTTTAATTCTTGATTGACATATATGTGCTTTGGGTTAATTTAAAATACCATTTAAAACAAATGTTTTTGATCTTAGAAATGAAATATACTTTCAAAAGTTCTCCTATCTAACCCTCTATTTTTAAATTGAGATGTTATTATAAAGTAACTTAAATCAATTAATTTGCTTTATTTAGCCATTATTGAAAAGCCAGGTTTTCTAACATCTCATACCACATGTTGAAAACATACTTAATAATTGTACAATCTTTCGGTATCAACAAATTCTATTCATATTTAGTTCTAAAATTCAATATTTGCAGAAAATCTACTCTTTATAAAAATCATCTTAGAATTCCAACTAAACCAATCTATTGAAAGTATTATTAGAAAAGAAGACTTAATGATGAAAGATGTTTATATTATTTACAAAAAGTATTAAATTCCTAATGTTTATAAAAATTGTGAAGTTATGTATCTGGGTATGTGTATTCACACACAATCTTTCACACACATATACACATGCTGAGCTACAATGCATTTGATGTATGAGGAAATCAATACAATCAATGGATTGTATCAATTTAAAGTGGTAAGTTTATTACCTTATCTAAATGTTTCTTGTCCTAAAGATCACACAAATTGACACTATTTATGCTTAGTGGACTTGGGAGTCTAAGGGCTACAATTAGTGACTCACATAGTCTTTAGGTCATTAGTTCAAATTCAATTTAAGATGTTACTGCTTGAATTGTCACTGAATTTGAAAGTTATTCAATGCTCTATTTCCAGTTAAAAATTTAATGCTTTAATTTCATTTTAAGCTATGTTTTCACAAGGAAAGTGCATTATTTTTTCTCCTAATCATCTTTATCTGCTTCTATATTTCTCACATAACTAGCTATACAGAAAATAAAAATGTAATCAATAGGCTTATTCTGTAGTAATAAAAATTTCTAATTCCTTTTTAAAAAACAAATCTTATGAAAGGACTGCAGATAAACTTCTTGCACTTTCTGGATTGCTGGCAGGGGTGAAAAGGTGGGGGGGGGGTGGGCTAGTTGTTAGCTTTTTCATGTGGTAGAACTATGTTAGAGGTTTTTTGAAACTCTACTGAATATAAACTTTTTGGAGAGGTGACAAAATGTAGCTGAGTTGGGGAGAGAACAATTCTCCATCCTCTCAACATGGATCATAGCTTTTGTACTCTTGAAAACAAAGGTGACTGTAAAGAGTACTATTTTTCCTTTTGCATGGAGAATGGGAAGCAGGGCAAGACTCCAGGAGTACTACAATAAAAGGTACTGAAGAATGACCTACCATGGGGGAAATGGAAAATGCTGGCCCTCCTCTCCACTGTATTTAGAAAAACTGGGCCCCAGTGCAAACTAATGTATGCAATGAGTAGTTGTTCACTTGGTGGCCACAGAGTTCTATCAGGGTGAGAGAGCCAACAGAGCAAAGATTCCAAAAGTACATGTAAATTCACAGGTGTCCCATCTCAGCAATAGTATAATTCTTTTTTTGCTTTATGATAGAAATTTATAGCAGTCAAGAAAAAAAGAGAATGACTTTTTTTTTAATGTGAAGTAAGTTTCCGTTAAAAAAAAAAAAAAATTGTTTTGACCAAATGTGAGTTACTTTTTCAGTTAAAAGTTCAAATTTTATAATGATAACCACAAGAATGAGATACACATCCTGTCTCTTTTTGAACAAAGAAGAAGCATGCTATGTTTTGTTTTGTTTTTCATTTTGATTTGCTGGGATGATAAACTTATGTTTGTAAACTACATCCAATCCAAATGTAAATGTGTAATTGGAATTCAGCAGGCCTCATACTGCTTTATATTATATGAGTTTTGTTATATACAATAGAAACTTGTCACTAAATCTTTTTTTCTTTTTTAAATTAACTTTCTGTTTGCATACTGCTGGGAAAAATTATCCTACTAGGTGTTTGAACAGCTTGAGATCTGTTGACCTGAGAATCATTTTCCTGTGATCTAAGCACTTGGCTTAGAGTTTAAACATTTCAGTAGATTGTTAACTAACATCCTTTCTCCAATCTTTTGTCCTTGTCTTTTTCAAAACTGGATATATAACGGATTTTGAAGGTCTACTTGTTTTCAAGTACAGTGATTTTTTTAAAATGGCACTCAAAATTTACATTGGCATTTCCAGTCACAATAGCCTAGTGAATCTGTAAACCACAATTAAAAAATAATGCCATGGAGCTGAGGTTGTGGCTTGGAGGTACAGTGCTCTCCTTGCACATGTGAGGCACTGGGTTCCATCCTGAGCACCACATAAAAATGAAATAAAGATATTGTGTCCACCAACAACTAAAAAATAAATATTTTTTAAAAAATGCCATAATTTTATAGTGCTAGCAAAAGTCTCAATTTTCTCAAGAGATATTAACTTCTGCCAAGAAAGTCATTAATTTTAAATATAAATAAGTGCAATAAATGTAAATAAAAGGTTCATTTGAGACTTTTACTGAATGGATTCAAATTATCATCTTATAGAATAGAATTTTAAGTAAAAATGTGCCTCTTTGTTCTATTTAGAGTTATTTTTTTAAAGTACACACTTAAAGACGTAACTATATATTTAAAGTGTAATGATGTACAACAATCACTATAACAGTGAGTAAAGCAATAAAATAGGAAAAAAAATATTTAACACATGGAGAAAGTTATTTTCAATGCCTGACCCATTAGGTTGGAACCAGAAGCTTCCAGATATATGCCCACATTTGCATGAAAATAAATATTTTACATTATTGTGGTAGCTTGGTACTTATTTTAAAATGGATGGTAGCTTTGGATCTGAAAGAAATGGGGAAAAGTGACCTGCTAAATTTTATGAAGTGAAGTAGCTTGGAGAATAGAAAACATATCTTTACCAAGGACACAGCTAGCTAATCTGTGTTCTCACCAAAGATCCACTGATGCAGGGCCCACTTGGGATATTGAAGCAAATTCATGCAGCTGGTCCAAAGTCAGATTTTTTGCCAATTCCTTCTTCTTTTACAATATGCTTTCATCATTGGAACCATGGCATGTCTAGATGGAAGTTAGGCACAAAATTCTTGGGCATAAAGGACCACGTTTCTCTTGTGAGCTGCAAAAATCTTTCTCACATTCAGTGCTGCTTTTCTACGGGTTCTAAAACTATTTTGGAAAAGTTTATTACATTTTAATTAAAATTAAATTACCAAAGAGAATGAAAATATTGTTGTTATTTTGCTTAAGTCTCTTAAACTCAGATTACTATACAAACATTCATTTTCTTTAGTATTTTTGCTTCACAGGAGGGTCAGTGCATGAGCTTCAATAGGAGTTGGCAAACTTTTCCTGCAAAGGATCAGCTAGTAAATATTTTAGGCACTATGGGCCCTGCAATCCCTGTCACTGCTGTTCAACTCTGCTGGGTTGGTATCACAGACACTCGACTTTGCTGTTTTAAGTACAAAAGCAGCCAAAGACTATCCATAAACAAAGGAGTGTGTCTGTGTTTCAATAAAACTGAAATTTGAATATTTACATGTCAAAAAATAGTCTTCTTTTATCAACCATTTAAAAATATAAAACTGATACTTAGCTGGTGGACTATATAAAGACAGGTGGCAAGCTGAATTTGGCTGCTGGTCTCTGTCTGCCCACCCAGGAATAGAACACCATAGTGTTACAGAGATGAAAAACAACAAAAATATTTCTTATAAATCTGTACTCTTTTGATTAGGTATTTAGTCCCATTTGGATTTGTTTTTGCTAATTAACTCCTAAAATGTGTCATAATTTTGGCTTGAATTTCAGTTCATAAGAATCCCAACTCACTGAAGCAGTTAGTATTAAGTTGCAGTGTAAAAATGTGAAACTCACCTGAAAGACTCAAGTTAGAGTTATTAGGCTAATCCATTGCATTAAATGAAGGTCATTATCATGTTTATATATTTTGACATAGAATAAAAGACTATTTGTTCCTTTTGTTTTAAATATGAAATCAAAATGTTTACTAAGATTACCTAAATAGAAGAAACCTCGACCCTTAGCCATCAATGAGACTGCATAATTTTACTGTTTTGAATGTTTCATTATATGTCCAGTGTTTTCACTGATGAAGATTCTCTGCAGAGCCTTCAAGACTCTTTCACTTAAGAATTACTTATCACTATGCATTTATATTTGTGATTCTTCTTTCCTTATTACATTCCTGAGACACATTGAAAGCATTAGAAATTACAGTCTTTGCTGGAAACAAAGGCAGGAGATGGTGTTAAGCCAACCAAGCCGGGAAGCCATTTCTGAGTGGATGACATTGGCTGAATAAATCAAACCTAAGTTAATAGGGGACAGGATCCTTGCTCTAAGTGTTTCGCCTGGCGTAGTAGTGCATGCCTGTTACTCCAGCTGAGGCTGAGGTAGGACGATCAGGAGGTTCAAAGCCAGCCTCAGCAACTTAGAAAGGCACTTGCAACCCAGCGAGACCCTATAAAATATAAAAAGGGCTGGGGATGTGGCTCAGTGATTAAGCACTCCTGAACTCAATTCCCAGTTCCCAGTACAAAAAAAAAAAAAAGAGAGTAAGGGTCCTAAAAGGATTAGTCAAGTACTTTACAAAGGTTTCAGCATTTTTAAAAGTTTTTAACTAGGTTTGTAAACTAAAATCAAGGTGCATCTCTACCTATCAAGGCCTCTATAACATGTTTGCTCTGATGTCTGTTTTATCAAATTCTTAGCATATATTACAGGCTCAAGGAATATTCTTTCATTTTTCTTTCTGAGATGAAAACTGCCTAGCAAGTTGTTGCTCACACAGGCCTGGCAGATGCTCTATGATTGAGCTACACCTTTGGCCCCAAGGAATGTCCTTAAAATGATGGATTTCTTTATTGGAGTGAGTTATTAATCATTAACAGGAACAAATATATGTATTTATAGAGCAGAGTGAAAAATAAAAATATGGAGCATCTTGTTCAAAGAGCAAAAAAAAGTGCCCAAAAGGTACTTAAATGTAAAATTTCTTTCCTGTCTTTTAATTTCTCTGTAGACCTCTCATACTGTTTTCATTTACTCTTCTGTGTTATGCTTCCTATCAAATGAGATATCTGGGGGCAAACTTCAAACCCCCAAAGGTTCCCAGGATCCTTTTCCCCATCACACTCGCTGATGCACTGATGCATGATAGGGTGAAAATGCCCCTTCCCGTGGGCGTGATGCCCCAATCTGTAGCAGACAACTACTGGATCCCAGTGGGATAACAACTTCCACATTGGGATGAACTCTGTACCTGGGTCAGGGTGTCCACACAGCCTGCAGTGGGCTGCCATACAGGGGTTCTGCTGCCACCACTCCCCAGAAGCCACAGTGTCTCTTGACTAGTGCCAACTCTCCTCACTCTTACACCCCACCAAGGACTGTGTAGGGGATCAAAGACAACTTTGGAATGATGGTTGGGTGTATTAAGCATCTGTCCCAGGGAGCTAGGGAAGCTACAGAGGCACCAAGTTTCCCAGAGCTTGCCCCATTATCCCATTGTAATCTAGTTACAAAAACAAATTCAAATATAAAATTATTAAGAATTTCACAAGAGTGACCCCAATCATGGCCCTTTTATGAGCAGTGGTCATTTGGTTGCACTTGCTGTGCACCCAGGAAATCAGCCCTAAGGATTATATGTTGGAATCCTATCTACTAGCAAACTAATCTACTCATTCCATGCTATACCTAATTCTCACAAGTGCTTTATCTGGTAGATATCATTAACAGCATTTATATTGTGCAGAGAGGAAATCAAGTCACTAACACATTAAGTAATGTTCCTAAAGTCATTAAGTTATAACTGGTGATGCCAGGATAGTACTATAGGCAGTCTCCCACCAGGATCCTCATAAACCAGCTCAGTTTCTCCTATAGTATAATTGCTTTAATAGCCATCTGTGATTTTATGCTTGTACCCTACATATCTAGGAATTTTCCTTTTTCATGTGTTCTTCATATGACTTTTTGAATCCTCATTAAAATGTACTAGTTTCTTAGTCACTTAGCATATAAGCTGGAATATAGAGAGTGCTCAATAAACTTCTTGAATATACAACAATTCTTCTTGAATGTATAATAATTCTTCTTGAATATATAGTACTTACAATAACTTTATGAGGTAAATACTTTAATAACATCCATATTGTGTAGACAACAAATCAATTCACAAATAAACCGTCATTTTCTAAACATTTCAGAATTGGTCCATGGTGATGGCAGGATCCTGATGCAGACAGTCTGATTCTCGGGTCTTCATTCAAAGAGGGCACAAGATTTCATATGGTAGAATCACTTTTATATTAAGTGATTAAGTCTTTTGATACCAAAAGACAAATTAAAGTTAGAATTCCATATAAAATGCTTGCATTCTAGCCAGTAATTTCAATCTTCTTTAAATTATCTGCCGTATATTGGACAATGTTTTAAGAACTTATTATAATAATCAATATGTAAATATAATTATTTTACAAAAATGATTTGACATCTGACATTGAGTCAAATAAGATTGTACCCCTGTTTTTAAGTACCATCATAGCATCTGATAATGGTGTTTTCTTTCCACATATTTCCTTGTTTTTGTTTTGTTTTGTTTCTTTTTATTTACTTATTTTTTTGGTGCCGGTTATTTGAACCCAGGGGTGGTTAGCCGCTGAGCTACATCCCCTGCCCTTTTTTTATATTTTATTTAGAAACAGAGTCTCACTGAGTTGCTTAGGGCCTTGCTAAATTGCTGAGACTGGCTTTGAACTCCTGATCCTTCTGCTTCAGCCTGCCAGCCACTGGGTTTTCAGGGACAGCCACAGGGACCAGCTCTCCCTGCGTGCCCCCAGAATTGGAGACTGAACCTAGGACACTTTACCACTGAGCTACAATTAAGTTTTTTTCTAGTATTTTGATACAGAGTCTTGCTATTTTTTAAGTTTGTTAGGGCTTCCCTAAATTGCTGAGGCTGCTCTAACTTGTGATTTTCCTGCTTCAACTTTCAGAGTCGCTGAAACTATAGGCATGGACTACTGCATCAGGCTTTTCTTTCTTTCTTTAAAAAACTTCTAATCAATATACTTTAGCACCAGCTAAAGTGAATTTCAAGCAGCTGCCTGCCCAACCCACAATCACTCTTCTGCCATGATCATGTGGTGTCACTTTCGCTGGAAGAAGGAAGTTCTATTATATGGAGAGCAGGGTGAAAATCATTCTTATTTCCATTGCCTGTGATTCTCACAACTTCTCAGATTAATATCCACTTCAATTTTACTTACCCCATTTAAAAATTAGACACAATGTAAAATGTGAAAATATTATCACTTTATGTATACTTTAATGTGCTTAAAATTTTTCTAAATTAAGATAACAGAGAAAAGTTCACATTTAAGTTAGTTGAGTTGTTCACTTCGCTTTGTTTTAAGCTTGGGAAGATGTATCCTTTCAGAATGATTCACATAACCTTTTTCTTTTCCTAGAAGATAGAAGACTTTCAATGGAAAGGAAAATATATTTGAATTTCAAGAAGCACTTTTAAACAATCTACACAAATAAAGAAATGGAAGCAAAAATTAAGTTATTTTCATTTTATATGCAGCTAACTTTTATATGATTTACAATTTGAGATAACGCGGCAATGATGCTGAATGTGTGGGTCAGTGTGTCCTATATAGAGACTAGTTTTGGATTCTGATTCTGAAACTTTACAGCAAGGTAGTCTGAGGCTTTTTAACTAAAATATCTGAACCTTAGTTTGACTATGTGGAAAAGAGGGATAATGATATCTATGCATATAAAGAACTTGACATACAGAAGTACTTTCTCTATGGTAGATACTGTTATTAATCTTAAAAGAGTTGGCTTTAAGAAAGATAAAGAAAATCTTATAAAGACACAAAAATGTGCATTCCAAGAATGTAGGTTTTGTGTGATTGCAAAATTTGACAGAAAAATGCACAGTGATAATAATCTTATTAAAACATGACAAGAACTCTGAATGTATCTGAAGAAGTGAGTCAGATTGTCTTTTGAAAATCAACTTTGGGTCAGGTACTGTTAGGAATTTTTTCATATGTTCTTTCAGGTATTCCTCAAAATGAAACTGAACCACACAGCAAGTAAATGAATAGAGCAAGAAGAGATCATGTGAAAATCTGCATGTCCTCTTGTGCTGTTGGATGTGCAACTATTAACAGGGAATAAGAAAAAGTGCATTACAGAACAGTTAAAGGGATGAAAAATGCTTTGTTTTTGGGAAAATGATAGTCATTATAGTCTTAGCTAACCAAGAAAAAGTACATTTCATCACAATCATCCTGATATTTCCATTGGGACAAGTTATTCTAACATGAGTTAGAATAGATAACATGAATATCCCTTGTCTTTGATATGACAAGAAAGATATTTGCACATGATACTTTTCTTGCCACTCATTTCATTATTATCTATTTTCATAACAAAGCCACTTAAAGATAAAAGACAGAAAAATCAGTATATCCTTGTATAATGCAGATTTTTTAATGCATCTATTCTAAAAACCATTCTTCAGAAAACTGGGCTTCAAATGTTCTTTTTTTCTGTCAGTTTGTAGCCATTTTCTATTGCAATTTCTCTCACCTATCATTTTTTTTATATCTTTGACAATATTTTAAAGTGAATTGCCTGGTTTATAATCATTCTGTTTTAAATCTGAAATTATGAAGAATATTATAAAATAAAAAATTGAATTATTGATGAAATTATATTTTTTATCATGCAAAACTATTTCCAGCATCTATATTAGAATTTTATTGTATAATTATTTGTTACCAATATTCTTTTCCTATTTCCTAAGCATTATAAAAATTATCAAAACATTGCCAAATTTTGTTTGTGCAGATTTACTCTTTATTTTTTTAAAATTTGCATGACATTTGAACTGATGACAAAATTATGCCTTTTTTTTTTACTAGTTTGAAGCCAATAGAGAGTACATGAAAATATTTTCTTTCATCATAATTATGGCTTATGTTATTCTTTACAATATTATTATCTTTTTTAAGAAAGAGTGAGAGAGAGTGAGAAAGAGGGAGAGAGAGAATTTTTTAATATTTATTTTTTAGTATTTGGCGGACACAACATCTTTGTCTGTATGTGGTGCTGAGGATCGAACCCGGGCCGCACGCACACCAGGCGGGCACGCTACTGCTTGAGCCACATCCCCAGCCCCCTCTTTACAATATTAAATTAAAGTATTGCTTCACAAAATACAGGCTCAAATTAAAAAAAGATTAATTTGAAAAGAATAATTATTTGTCTTTATATACTTTCAAATTTATTTGAGTCTTAAAAGTCATGTCATAAATATATAATTTATTTATATGTGGTGCTGGGAATCAAACTCAGTGCCTCACACATGATGGGCAAGCACTCTACCACTGAGCCACAACTCCAGACACTCATTTTTATATGACATAAAACAACTCATCTTTGATTTTATGGCATCATCTATCCATGTGTTCTACACTAAGGGAGAGACCAGAAAAGTAAGGACTTATGCTTTTAAAATAGCTTGTGGAGGATGAAATTGTATGATTTTGTAACTGAAAGCTCAGTCCTCATCCTGGATGCCAATCCAATAATGAAGACAAGGTCTTGAGAATAAGGAAAAAGAAGTTTTATTGCTTTGTTAGCAAAGGAGAAACACAGGGAACTCCTATCCCAGTAGAAGAGAGACCTTGAGAATTGTAAGCAGTCTCACTTTCTTGAAACAAATGGAATTATCAAAAATATAAAATATGGGGCTGGGGCTGTAGCTCAGTGGCAGAACACGTGCCTCAAACGTGTGAGACACTGGGTTTGATCCTCAGCACCACATATAAAAATTAAGTAAAGGTCCACTGACAACTAAAATAAATATATGAATATATATATATATATATATATATATATATATATATAATATGATTATTAAACTCTACATGTATGTGTACAATATTGTACATCTACTAATAAAACAAGCTTGATAAAAGACATGGACATGGTGGTGCAGGCTTGTAATCCCAATGATTCAAGACATCTTAGTCAGGAGGACTAAAAGTTGAGGTCAGCCTCAACAATTTAGGGAGACCCTGCCTCAAAATTAAAAATAAAAAGGACTTGGGAGGTATCTCAGTGGTAAAATGCCCCTGGGTTCAATCCCCAGTACCCAAACCAGTACTCACCCACCCCCCAAAAAATATCTAATCTCAGTCTTAAACTTTCTCATTAGTTAACAAAAATTTCAGAAATACTCTGGAAGATTCTTAGTTTGTTCCTTTTTCAGTAGAGTTGCTGGCAGAGTATTTCTGAAAAAGGTATTAGATATGAGAGAGAACAAAGGGAAGGCAAAAGTTCTTGTGTATTTTCATTTTTAAAACTACCAGATCATTTGTAACAATGGTCCATATATTTTTATGCTTTGAATGTAGCCTTTGCTGCTTTGTCACTGCAATTTATTTTTAAAATAGACGTGTTTCTTTCTCTTCCTCTCTCTCTGCTCCTCCCTAATCTCTCCCCTTCCCTAATCTCAGGGGGAAACAGGATTACCTTTCTTCCCCATTTTAGCAGATTTATTTCTGCTTCAGCATACATCTACCATACGAATGAAGTGATCCAGACTTTGGGGATGGTACCAGAAGATCTCAGAAATGAGTATCTCCCGAATTAACAAGTAAATTACAACTCCAGACAGAGAACACATGTAATGTAGCTTTGGAATCACTTCTGTTTCTCCTGGTGAACAGAATCACAGCCTGTGGGACAGGAATCCATGGTGTTTCTCCTTTGCTAGCAAAGCAATAAAACTGTTTTCCTTTTCTCAAAATTGTGTCTTCATTATAGATTGGCATCAGGGACAAGGACTGAGCTTTCAGTAACAACAATTAGATAGCATAAGAAAAACAATAAAACTTATTCTCTTTCACTAACCATGGAATGATTTTATGCTCCTCTACTAAGAAACACAGAGGAACACAGAGGAAATAATAATATAATGCATTATATGCATATGTATGTATGTATGTATGTATGTATGTATGTATATATGGATGCAGAGCAGAGAGGGCTATATTCAAAGCATAAAGATATATATATATATTTGTATATATATATCTATATATATATATAGATATATATATATATAAATTGTTATTCCCTGAGGGCTGATGTACCTTGTAAAATAATCTGTCTTCAAACCCAGAATGAAAAAGAGCCAAAATAGCTCTGAATTACATGAAGGGACCCTGGAGATGTCGTTCATTACACAATTTGCTGTAGCAGCTTGCAGATGTCTCATTTTGTGGGTCAGATATATATATATATATCTTTATTTCTAAATTTAAATTATCCATAGTGTGAATCATGAAGTATTATAGGTTAAGTAATATAGAATAAATGGAACTAATAAACCCTAATGTTACAAAAGCTTTTTCATTGTCCATAATTTCAATCCAATAAGAAGGACACAGTTTTGAGAAAAAGAAAAAAAGGAAAGGAGAAACACAGGGGACTCTGGTTCCAGAGGCTGTGATTCTGCCCATGGTGGTACAGGGGGCGGGGTGGGAGGGGGGCATATGTGTGTGTGTGTGTGTGTGTGTGTGTGTGTGTGTGTGTGTGTTAAAGAGCTGATTCAAAGGGTACATTCCATCTGTTCTCTGGAGTTGTAATTCACTTGTTAATTCAAGTGCTAGTCATTTCTGAGATCTTGTGGTGCTATCAATCCCTACCCCGCCCCCCCAATCTGAATTACTTCATTCCTATGCTGGGTGTGTACTCAAGGACAGATAATTCTGCCTAGGATGAGGAAGAAAGGTTATTAGGGAGGGGGAGAGATTAGGGAGGAACTGGGAGAACAAAGAGAAAGAAGCATGTCCATTTTAAAAATAAGTCACAGTGGCAGAGCAGGTAGGGCTATATTCAAAGCTTAAAGAAGACCACTGTTGCACTAACTTTTAAGGCCTATTCCAGATATAAGATGCAGTGTATTTCTAAAATAATAATTTAAAAAATAAAGACTAAATCAACAATAGATTGTCCACAGTAAACTTTGGAAACAGGAAAAAAGGTAACATATATAAAGACATAACTTCTTTAATGTTGATATTGAAAGAACTTAAAAGTATTAATCACAGGGTTGGGGATATAGCTTAGTTGGTAAAGTACTTGCCTCAAATGCACAAGGCACTGGGTTCAATTCCCAGCACACAAAAAAAGAAAAAAAGTAATAATCAATAGCAGTATGCTGACAATTTTATTATTTAGATTATAATATTTTCAATAAAAATTATTCAAGAAAATAAAATACAAGAATGATAAAAGTATTGAGAAAATATGTAGATCTGAAAAGGATTCTGCATAGCAGCACAAAGTGAAATTGAGTCCTATTCTACTTAATCTGCTTTTTGCTTTATATTTAAATGTATTATTTGGAATAAAATTTATTATTTAATAGGTGTTTCAAGAAGCAACATAATTTACAATTAGTAACATCAAATGAATCAGCATTTCCATATTTTGCATCATCTTGATTTAATATTTCTGGTTCTTCATAAAGCTAGAGTGGCCTTTCCTGGTAACCACAACACCACAGAAATGTAATATGTGTGTTCCGTATCGTTTCCTGCCTTATGTGTGTGGGTTGTGGTTGTTGCTTGTTCCCATGACTATTGAGTGAGGAAGTTGGGTGTAATTCCTGGCAGTGTAATAGTTTATCCATTACATTAAAGAGCAGATCATATTTCAAAACGTTTTTCTGAGAGCATTACAAAAATAAAAAACAAATGGCAGGGTTATCAGCTCTCATTACCAATTGCCCAGCAAATGTTTAAAAACATAAGCACACTAAAAATAACCACAGGAAGCAATAATTTCTATGACAAATTGTTAGGCTATTTACTTAGTGTGCTAAGTAATATATTTTTGATCAAAGATAAACAGTTTAAAAAGTTACATTTGGGTTGTTGTGGAGAGGAGAGGAAATTGTTATTCCCTGAGGGCTGATGTACCTTGTAAAATAATCTGTCTTCAAACCCAGAATGAAAAAGAGCCAAAATAGCTCTGAATTACATGAAGGGACCCTGGAGATGTCGTTCATTACACAATTTGCTGTAGCAGCTTGCAGATGTCTCATTTTGTGGGTCAGATTATGCACTTTGTTTTCTGTTTGGTAAATTGTGTTGGAAAACATTAGTTATAAGTTCTTTTTTCTGATTTCTGTCACCATTTCTATCTACACAGCACAATGTCTGTTTTGAACAAACTGATACATTGCACTCTGTGCTGTTTCAAAACTGTGACTGATGAGAAGAACTTCTGCACTGGTTCTGAAGCAAGTAAGGTACTTTGTAGAAAATGGCCCTTTTATATAGTGCATCCAACTATAACATCGGAAGACTGGACTTGTAACCACTTTATTGAGAAAGTACCCAAGAGTACACGGTGAGCTGATCAGCAAAATGCCAAACTCTAAGCTGCAATGAGGCGGTGATTTCAAATGACTCATTTTGGCACATTTTATTTTAAGGATGTAATCCTGTAGTGCATACATAGTCTTTGTGCTAAAGTTAATAAAACTCTGTTTAAGCTGAGAAGTCGTACTCTGAAAATACCGCATTCACAGAAAGTTGAGCTTCTGATTTTAACTGAGGTCATATGCAAGCAATAAAGACTCTAACAAGGAAAGCTTCCTTTTTTTTTTTTTAATTTGGGTAAAATGTCATTATGCCTTGGGAAGTATTTTAATATTTTTGTAATCATCTGCAATGCTCATTAGTCTTCTTATTATATCTGAAGCACTTGTATTTGTTGAAGTAGAAGCAGCTGAGATAAAAGAAATTTGAAAGTGAAATCATTACACATTTGAGTCAGGGCCTTTTTCAAACTGGAAGCCTGCTCTATTACTCCTAATGAGCTGGTGCCCCAAATACTGAGAATGGATTTATATTTTTTTAACCTCTTTTGAACCTCTGATTAAAAACTATGATGTGAATTCATAAGGAAAAAAAGGTCAATACTGGGGCTGGGGATATGGCTCAGGCAGTAGTGCGCTCGCCTGGCATGCGTGAGGCCCGGGTTCGATCCTCAGCACCACATACAGACAAAGATGTTGTGTCTGCCTAGAACTGAAAAATAAATATTAAAAAAAACTCTCTCTCTCTCTCTCCCCTCCTCTTTCAAAAAAAAAAAAGAAAGGTCAATACTGGTTTTTAAACTGTCTTCATTTGGGAGACCAACAGACAATCTTTTGGGGGAGGAGTGGGGAGGAGGTACTGGGAATTGAACTCAGGGGCACTCAACCACTGAGACACATCCCCAGCCCTCTTTTGTATTTTATTTAGTGACAGGATCTCACTAAGTTGCTTAGTGCCTTGCTTTTGCTGAGGCTGACTTGAACTCGTGATCCTCCTGCCTCAGCCTCTGGAGCAGCCTCTGGAATTACAAGTGTGCGCCACCGTGCCTGGACAAATAGATAATCTTTACAAATTAATTGGGAATAATATGTAACCAGGTGTAAAATATGTAATGAAATTATTGAATAGAATTCTAAAGAAAATCCGTTTTGGTAGTATTTTTTTATATTTTTATGATAAACTACATGTAATCATATTCATAAGCATTTGCTAACAAATGTTTAAAATATAAGAAAATATGTACATGTTAAAATTGAATATCAATAAAAGTTTACAGAACTAAATACACATACACAAAAACAAATACAAGTAAAACTGTGGAAAGCTGGATAAAATTGGAAGATTGTTTCAACATCAGTATCCTCGTTGAATATTATACTATGGTTTTTCATTGTTAAAAAGTAGGTAGGGGTGGAGCTCATACTTAGTAGGCACAAGGTATTGGGTTTAATCCTCAGTATTGTACACATAAAAAGAAACAAGGCAAATTGTGCCCATGATCTCTGTATATTTTAATCTGCCTGTAAATATACAATTATCTCAATCAAGTTTTAAATTAAAAAGTAAATTATTTTATTTATCAATATACTCTATTTACATAGAGGATAGGTATTTATGATAACTTATAATTTTTAATAACTTATAATTTTATAATCACTTTTAATTTTTTATAATAACATCTTTGGATATTTTGGTAGATAATCCACAGTAAGAAGATTAAACCCTAAATTGAGACCATAGAAATCAGGTATGCGTAGATCATAAAATTCTGTAAGCTAACAAAACATAATGTTAGTTTAGAAGTAATGGAGAAGGTGGGTTTCCATATTTGAAAAATAAAACTTTCTCATTCCCAGATACATTTTTACTGCATTGTAAAATCATTGTTATAAATCACTCAAAGCTACCTAGTAGTGTTGATTTGATTTGAAGATAATGCAATCCAGCTTCGTATCCTATTTTATAAATCAGAACAAACACGGGACAGAGAATGCTTTCACTACAGATCCAAGTAGGAAGATTTCACTCTTAATTTGAATCACTAAAGTGATACACTGTGCTGCAGAAAAAGTACAAGATCAGAAATGAAAATATTTATGTTTTAGTACATTCCTTGTGATGACCTTAACTATGCTAATTTGCCTTTGACAAATTGTGCAGGTGATATCTACTAAAATGGTCAATATACTCATTATTTAAGCAATACCACTTTGTAGTAATAATCTTGGATATGTTTAAGACATAAGCCCTTTTCAGAAGTTAAAGTATAATAAGCTCAACTCAGGTCCCTAGAGTGTATAATGCTTAATGACTAGATTCTGAATGGGATTACAATCAAGTTCTATGAGAAAGTTAAATAATAGGAAAATTTCAGAAATTTCAGAAACACACAATCGACTTTGATTACACACTAATATTATTAATTCTCATTTATTTAATATGCTCAAGTAAGCTATGTACCTAAATAGAATATTCAGAACCTGTAGTATCTTCTTGTGTTTGTATTTCATTACTCTCTCTATTACTAGCACAAGGATGACATGCTGACCCAATTCTCATGCTAAACCAATAACTTCCTATTAATAGCAACATGAGCTATTGTATCTATGGTAAATCCACAGGTTGATATTTTATAACAGTGTAAAGATCAGAACCAAGGAATTGCCTTTTTGGGTGGGCATTGACATTGAGTCCATACAATCGGAAATAACAATCAGTTTTGTTTAGATGATTTCACACTGATGTTTATTTATACTTAATCTTCTTTAGAGGTTTCAAAGATTAGACCAGGCTACATTTCCCTGGAAAATTACTGAGGAAAAAAATTGCAAATCAGGAAGATGTTATTGACACTTTGTAATCTGTCTGCAACTATGCCAAAATTGCTGAAGAAATGCAAAGAAAAAATCCAAACAAGTATCCAAAAGTTATTCAATACTCCATATCCAGACACTTTGGAAGGTTCATATTGCAAGGTTTACAGTTATTAAGATTGCTGAAGTTTTCAAAAGTTAAATAAAATATTGTAATATATATATATGTGTGTATTAATGTATATACACACATACTCTTTGAACTTTCAAAAAATTTTGTTGAAATAACTCTTTTGAGACTAAAATGTTTTTTCTTTTAAAAATAAATCTATATTTAGCATCCTACTGATCAGTCATCCAGAAGATGATATTTACTTCCAAAAATAAAAAGTAAAAGCCTATGGCTTTCCTTTATGGTGTTCTCTAAATTACAACGGTTTGTTTATATCTCACTCCAAAATAGACTTTTTGAAGATTAAAAAATATTCCTCATTTATCTTCAAAATTTTTAATACTCTGTAGCAGCAGTAGTGTACTGGACTGTCAGTGGTAGCTAAAGAAAATGTACATTCAGTTTTAAATTATATTTGTGTCACTGAAAACCATCTATCAATCTATGTGTCATACTTTAAATGTTTATTTATCATGTAGTGATGGATTAAATGAAATTAATCTTTTGATTTGCGAAAATATTCTAGCATCCTCATGAATTTCAAGCATTGTTTCACTTACCAATATTTGACTATTACTTAAAAACTACCTATGGAGGGGGTGATTAATTGAAATGTAGTTTTCTCTGATGGACCCATTAGCATTGACCTGTTAGTTAATTACCTCTGTATATAAAGACATTTAACAAAACTTATTGTTAGCTTTGAACTGCATTGCCCCAAATGATGTCAAACCATAGTACCTATGAATGTGACCTTATTTGGGATAGGGTTTTGGCATATGATTAAATTAAGATGAAATCATTAGTCCAATATGACTGTGTTCTTTTTAAAAGGAGAAAGTTAGACACAGACATAGAAAAAACACACAGTGAGAATGCTATGTGAACGTGAACTCAGACACCTAGAAGTGTACTCATAAGCCAATAATGCCAACCATTGCCAGAAAACTGACAGAAGCAAGGAGAAAGGCATGGGACATATTCCCCTCACATTCCTGTAAAGAAATCAACCCTGCTGACACCTTGATCTTTGACTTCCAGTCCCCAGAACTGAGATAGTTACCTTCAGTTGTTTAATCCACTCGCTTTGTAAACAAATATAACTATAAACTAATACTAAAAATACGAATTTTCTTAACTGCTTATTATTTAAGGAATATATAAATGACTAGATTGACTAAAGTCTGAATAGTTTCTTTTGAAAGACTTCCTAGAATTAACCATCATTAGGAACTTGCAAAGAGAAAAGTCCAATTTGGGGAGAAGGCCTATGCAAAAGCAAGCACCCTAGCAGGAATGAAACTGGGTGGGTTTTTATGATTGGCTTTAGCATAGATTGGGATAGCATGAAATAAAGACAGGTAAAGGGATAGAGAAGATCCTAAACCTTTTAATTGTGTCCTTTTATTCTCCCCTCACTCCACCATTGCTTTTTCCTACCATGATACCTGCCAGAGAGATCATATGGGCGAAGCCTCTCTGCTTCTAAATTAGCCCAGAAGTTTAAAAAAAAAAAAAAAAGATTCCTGGTTTGCTTTCCTATGAAGATTTAAGATAAAATGTAAAGAGCAAGCAAGCGAACTGATACAGTGATGATAGAAAGACTAGACTCAGATTATATATTTTTTTAAAAAGGAATTTTTAAAACACATATTGTACATGAAGAGATGTAGCAGGGTACTAATAGTGCAGGCCTTTTAGAAATCAATAATTGGTGTTAGTAATAAGAACTGTGCTGACAACCAGCTGTGAAAGTGCCCTCATTCCTGCAGAGCAGAAGGGAAAGGAACCAGCCGATGATTACCAACTCCAAGTATTGCTTGCAGTCAAAGCTTCATTAAAAAAAATTAGTAAAATACTCTTTTTACCTTAAAATATGTGTCCCAGTATTGAAAGAGGTTCTATATAAAGAGTTCAGAATAGAACTGCTGCAAACTGTTCAAATCAAGGGTATTTCCCAGTTGGGCTACCGGCCTACATTGTGGAACTTACTCTTTAGCAAAAGCTCTTCTCCTCCCAATTAAAGAAAAAAGGTTGGGATGCCCACAGGTCTTTGCAGTATGTTTGGTGTGACTTTTAACCCCTCATTTCACCTTCTGTATATGGCTCTTCTTTATTACACCACCTGACACAGGAGCCAAATCTAGTCTGTACTACAAATTAGGCTGTTAGCATCTCTTTCACAATTTTTAAAAGTCAATGTAGAAATTCACTGCTGGCCCTTGCTGGTCTCCTATGCATGCATGCTGCCTGTGAAAATCCAGTCATTTATTTTTATTCAAATCAAAGAGAGACATTTTTGTTATGAAATAAGTTATTCAAAAATGTGCAGCAACAGATTTCATTTCTTAACAGCGTATTCCTGCACGTCTGAAATCCTACATGAATTAGCTTAATGAGGAAATATATCTAACTACTGAATAAGGAACCTTAGATTTCCAGCTTTGACTTTTAGCTGCAGCTCACTTGCTCACGACCTTACAAAATCCCTTAAATCTCCAAGAGCCCATTTCTCATTTTCCTCTGTGCTCCCATGGAGCTGATCCAATGGCTTTTAAGGGAGCTCTGAGCTTGGACAAGCTCTGAAGGGCATGGGGCAAGGCAAGCAATGGGCCCTGTGTTCCCTGCTTATCGTCCTGGAAAATAGGTATGATAATATCGGCCTCACTGGGGTCCCATTGCAATTAATGTTTGGAAAATGTTTTGAAATCCCAGAGTTAAAAAAAGCAATGCTAGTGCAAATTAGTTAAGTATTTTATTTCTAAAAAATTATTCAGATTATTCTAAGCCACTTTTCAAAAGAATTTGTAATGTAAAGGTATTTATAATACCTGGAAGCTTAGATTGATGTAGTAATTTAATGATCTTTTGAAAATTGCCACAGTAAAATATTTCTTTGATCTGAAGCATCTTGTTTCATAGGCATCAAAATTTTGTGGACTTATCTCATCACTTAAAAGCCAAGGAAATGAATCCATGGGAAGGGTGCTTTTCTTTGTGGATCTTGATTATAATTTCCGAATTTTCTGGAAGGTGGTGATGCTTCTCTTGGCTTGGTTTCAAAGTTGAGGAGGAAAGAACAAACAGTGAAAAAAGAATGTTGGAGGGAAAAAAAGAAAAGAACTTGATTTTACATTTTGTTAAGGAAAGAGAAAAGTTTTACAACCAATGGCCTTATAGAAGTTCTGATAAAAGATTCTTGTTTTGATAATGGTACAATATTGATGTCTTAAATTTTTGCTGCGTGTGTGTGTCTAAGTCCAACATCCTGGAATTAAAGATTGTTTCCAAAAATGTCTCTAAACAGTGTGTAAAAATGTTATTATTAGGAGTCTCTGAATATACAAACACCATATTAAGTTTAACACAGGGAAACCAAATTGAGAACAAGTGGTTATAAAGATGAATCTATTATTTGAATTTATTATATATAAGAACAATTATTTTAACTACAAAGGTTTTCATCATACTTGGTACAAAATATAATTGAAAAGTTGACTTACATGTGCAGTCTATTATATGCAACTAGGAATAGACAATGCTAGGTGCAAGGTAAAAGAAGTCTTTTGAAAATGTGTCTATTAATGCTTTATTACTGACAAATGTTCAGCTACACCATATAGTGTTCATATATCCTTGTAATTTAGTGTTCTTTTTTTGCTTTATTTGCAGTTTATTTAATATTTGAAAATACTTTTTGTATCAATTAGCAAATTAGCAGTTTATCTGGGTGGAAAAACCCCATCTGAGTTACTGAGTTACAAAGTGAATTGTTCTGCAGCTGCAAAATCAAGTGCCTCAGCTGAGTTAATGCTTTTCATTTCTTTTGCATGTGTCAGCATTAATGGAGGCAAGCTTCTATGAAGCCTTGCGTGTGAAGATGGTGCTGAGCAGACTAGATTCAATTCTGTTAGATTCAATTCTGTTAAATGCTTTTTGCATTTTTTTTTTTTTTTTTTTTTGGAATAAGGCACAAAAGGAGACTTCAAATCAGGCTGAACTTCAAGCAAAAGTTAATGCTATTCTCTTTTGGGTTCAACCACCCACTTTGCTTAAGGTCACTAGTTGAAGCTAATGCAGCTCAGAGGGGCTGCAGTAAACTTGGCATCTCCTTGATTAGGCTCCCTGCTGATCTAATACACATACTAGCTCACTTGCCAAGTCAAATAACACATTTAGTGAATTGGAAATAAGATTTAAGTGGGCCAGCACAATGCGGCTTGCCCTCTCATCTTTTTACCGAATCCTTCTCTTTGTATGCGAGGCTGTGAAAACTGCTCTTGTTAGAGGACTTAATCTTCATTTTTTTCCTGTAGATTATTTGGAAACAGGTCAATTGAATGTTGGAGCTGCTAACTCCTCCCACTAAAGAAAGAAACTGCTTGTGGCATACTGATTGCATCATTTAAATGAAAGGCACCTATTATTAAAGAGAAAATACTATAGTACGAGGGTCTGTTAGAATTAATAAAAAGAAATCCTGATATTAAATGCACCCCTTTTAACAATGTGTTTATTTCTTTGTCTTATAGACTCTTTTCTAAAGTGTGCCTTGTATTAACTGCTGGTGAGTAATGGATGGGGTTGATCACATCAGTATATATTCATCTCCCGTGGCTGTTCTGCTGCTGTTAATTCTTAAATACAGTAGGTTATAATAGGGTGACATTTCTATAGTGCCTTTCATAAGAGTAATCTAAAGCATGTCACATAATGTTTGACTTTGAACTATTCAGTTTTTTAGTGACACAAATCTCAGGGTAAATTTATGCCTTTGAGGTTTGTTTCTTTTAAAAATATGAGTCATTGTATTTGTTATGGTTTGAAATTTATCATAGATTCACCATAGATTATCAAGCTATCCATGCCATAATAATCTGTAACTGTCCTTATCTCTGTGTTAGATGTGCGGGGTTATGATGTGTATGGACTTTTTATGATCTACTTATCTCTTCTGGTCATATAGATTTATGTGTATCTCTATTCTGACTAAATCTGAAATCAGGACTTGAATTCTGAAGAAATAAAATACGCCTCTGTAAAATCCGAGTATTATTCCCTGACATCTGAAAGTTTAGAGAAAAATGAACATAATATCCTCTACAAAATGCAGAAATATATATTAATTGCTTTCTTTACAAAGTAAATCTTTAAATATGAGAAATATATAACATACAATTAAATTAAACAATGCATCCCCAGTTTGGTGGGGGTTTTTTTGGAATTATAACAACTAAACCTTATCAATGTCAGGAAACATTTTAAAATTTAAGTATTTGCAACAGTTGTTTCTGAATAGAAAGGATTTATTTACCAACACAACATAATGAAATGTGAAACAAATTATACTATTTATATTGTTTAATCATTACATTTCATCCATCAAATTGAAAACCAGATCTTTATACTGCATAATATATTTATCTTGAGAGTCTGCAAAACAGTGTTATTAATAATAATGAGGAATTAATCCACATAGCATCCTAACCTGGACTTCAGTTTGCAGTTGTTTCAAAAGTATTTTTAAGTTCTAGGGAACTACACAAATATGAAATCATTGATGTTACTTGTCATCTCACTCACTATATTTGTGCTCATTCTTTTATTTATTCTAAATCCTGGAAATGTGAAAACTCATCTTTGATGGAAAAGTAGAAAAACTGACAGGATCATACATTTGAAAAATGACAGTTAAACATGAAAATAATTACGAAAATTAGAAAATTCTCAATAGTCTGTGGTTTTCCTTTTCTTTCATATTGAAAAGAATTGTATTGTTTTTAATGCTTTAGCTACAGATAGATGGTATCTATATTCCAAGTAAGATCCCTGTCCCCAACTTCCCCCAAGGTACTTTTGCCTCCCCATACTTTGTCAGTTGAGATAAAATGTAACAGAGGCATACTGATGTTCCACTGTTTAGAAGATATCTTTCTCCAAGCTTGTGATTTTTCCTGTTTTCTTGCAACTACCATGAGAAATTTGGGGACATTAATACATCAGTAGGAAACGAAAATTGATGATTAATGTTTTTAAGTACCCATCACAACTCTCTGTTTTTGGATATTTTAAAAATGTGTCTTCTGTTGACATTCAGATGGTCAAAAGGCAGATGATATTTTAAACTTTTACACTAAGAATGTTCAGAAAAGCAACAGGATTAAAAGAAAAGACAAATTTTTATGCCTTGGAAGGAATTAACAATTAGTACCTTAGCTATCTCTCTCTCACTAACAAACATCTGCCAAAATTTCACCTGTTAATTCTTAGCATCTCAGCAAAACAATTTTCATTAACTGTATTTGACATATTTTCCTTCCCTTTCTTTTTTGAGATAAATATTATAATGTGAATAGAAATAAATACAAAAAATTGCAACACAATTACAAAACAATGATTTATTTACAATTGTGTTTACATTTGTTGACCTTTCAGAAAATTAATTGCAAACTTGCCTTCCTAGTCTAACTCCTAAACTTCAGAAATTTAATCTAAATTTAATTCCTCACAGTATTTTTTTCTCTTTTCTTTCCCCAAAAAACTACTCTGTTTTTTGTGGTTTAGAAAAGGGTATTTCAGCTTTATTTATCTGTATAATTTTTCACTCTCTCCAGAGGCAAAGTATGAAATCATATTTCCTAATTGTTATGTATGGCCATCATGTACAAAGCAATGACATCAGGATTGGTATATGATCTACATGTCCTTAAAAAGAACATAGGCCAGTAAGAATATACTTCTTTCATACATAATTTGAGTCCCTAGCAGCAAAAGAGCAAAGATCTAGAATTATACTCTCTTGATTGCAAAATTCACAGGAGCAATTTGAAACAGTCTGCTATTATCATCACCACTAACCAATTAGTTTGTGCAAAAAATAATGAAAAATTGCTAAGATAGTGATGTATATTTTGTACAGTATGCAAAGATGATAACCCCCCCCACCAACCATGAATATGGTTACTAAAAATATAGAAAGATGTATTATTAAAAATAGGACCTAAACTATAGGGTTAATTATTTTTTAACTAGTCAAGTGTTGATAAAGCAACTAAAGTTTACAAAAAGTCAAAGGTGAAATGTTTTAAGTTCTCCTGCCAAGAATGAAATTGCAGGCAGTATGTTTGTACTAACTCTACTCTTTTATAGCTCTATAACTCTTGATGACCCTAAATATTACATAGAATAAAGGTTTATGCAAAAACACTTTAAATGATTCTTTTACTTTCACCATTAAATTGTATTTTGGTAAATGTAAGATTCCTTTCATCTTGAATTCCTTTATTATGTCTCAAAATTGTCAAGTAGACATTTTGGAAATTAAGGAAATGTTTTATTTTCATGGCAACTATTTGTTTTATCTGAGATATGTAATAAACTGAGTCTAATAATAAAAAAGCATGTAAAATATAGTTATAATATTTTTAAAGAGACTAAAATCTATAAAGATTGGAAAATACATATTACTCTAAACTTCACTTTTCATTTTATAGACATCTATTGCATATTCATTATGATCTAGGTACTGGTTTTACTTCAGTTTTTTTTTTTTTTTTCACAGTAAGGTATTTAGGTAGACATGTAGAACAAAAACTGCTTGACTGCAGTGGCTCTATCTTATTATTTATCTAGGCTTCATTTATAGTAAGTTCTAGTCTCTGGTAGTTACTCTGTATACTATTAGTTATTTGAATAGTAGTTGATTATATGGAATTGAAATTTCTTTATTGGAAACACAGTATTTGCCTCAAAACTATTCGCAATTTTACCCTGAAAAGAAAAAGAAGCACAAAGTAGTTGAACTGAAATCTAATGATTTGTGGGGGATATATGAAATAATCAGGTTAGTTTTTTAAGTGTTTATGGTTTAACTTAAAGAAAAAAATTTTATTAATAATTATAAAAATAGACTTAAAAATTATGACCAAAACCACTGCATTTCTTATTCACAAATCGAAAACTTCTTCAATCCAGAGTTCTGCACTGTAAGAACTCATTACAGCTGGGAGCAGCGATGCACTCCTATAATTCTAGGGGCTCAGGAGGCTGAAGCAGGAGGATTGCAAGTTCAAAGCCAGTTTTAGAAAGGTCCTAAGCAACTTAACAAAACCCTGTCTCAAAATAAAAATTAAACAAAAAGACTAGGGATGTGGCTCAGTAGTTAAGTGCTCTGGGTTCAATCCCTGGTACCCCATCCCACCAAAAATCCTCTTTACTTTTTAAAATACAGAGATATAAAATGCATATCATATGTAAAGAGTATGAAATAAAGATCTTAACTCAAACTCAAGCAATATTCTATGCAGCAAAGAGTCATTTTTTTTCTTTGGTCTGATCTATAATAGTGCTTTTCAGAACTTAGGTTTTTTTAATTTATGAATATTTCTAATAAATGAAATAACAGGAATGATATCTTTCTTAACACAGAATATCAGAACAAAAATTGAGCATGCTTCCTTTGGCATTCAATTCTATTCTTGAAGTGGATTTGACATTTAAGAACGTTCTAACTACTCAGAAACCAGTTTGAAATGCATATATTCTATCAATTCCAGTATACAGTTTTTCTATCATCTGTTTTATGGAAAATCATGCCAAAAATCTGTATTGTACTGATAGGTCTACTTTAATACAGACTATATACCACATTCATTTTTCATCAAAGAACACAAATTGTACTGATAGGTCTACTTTAATACAAACTATATACCACATTCATTTTTCATCAAAGAGCACAACTGGCTAAAGATGGGTAATAATGAAAACGGATATGGCATAGACAGAAATAGAATTATAATTCTCTCTATGCAAAGGAATGACCTTCTTTACTCACTAATGGAAATATTTTATGTCATAACACTTTACCCTATTATAGATGCACTTATTTCTTTCCTCCCTCGCCATCTATTCATATGTGAGTAGTATACATGCTAACAATATGAACTCTTTTCAATTTACAGCACTGTAAAAATGTACCTGCATTTCTTATTATCTGAGTCGATGGATTAATTAGAACTAGTCAAGGTTATATCCATGTGTATCTATGAAAAATGTTTCTAATTGGCCCTGAGACTAATATTCAATTACAAATCTTTTCCATTTGATTCATTCCTTTCTTAGAAAGGATTATGTTGATGGGATTCAGGTAATGGAACTTGGTGGCTTAGGATAAGCATTAAAACATCCTTCCAGCTTTCAAATAATGTGATTAAGTTTTATGAAGTTTGTTTTTCTTCTTAAAATCTTACTGAGGTCAAGTGCTCATGTGATTCCCTTAGAGTAGAGCTGAGAAGTTGGATAAGTTGAAGAGGTGTTACTAATCTTTTAAAATGCACTCATTAAAGTTCTAAAAAGATTTGAAATACTCATTTCCCAGTACCACAATACTTAAGTTAATAAATGAAATACATAATTCCTCTTACTGAAGTCCTCATTATAGACTTTGGACTGATATGTTCTACAAAATACCTAGAGAGTTCATGTGTACAGTGATTAATGAACAAAGAATGATTAAACAAGAACTTAGTTTAAAACTAAGGTAAAACAATATATGTGTTGTCAGTAACCTAAAATTGTTCTCTAGTTATTTATCAAGCCTATCAAAACAGGCTTGCATTGTTTTTTTTACCTTTAAAAAAGCAGCAGAGATGTAACTTTATATTTAAGTTTATGTATGCACTTAAAATTTGTCAAAGATGTTAAGCAATACACATCATTCAATATTTCCATTTTTTGTGTGCAAAGAGCTTGAATTGCACGGTATCTTCTTTCCCCTTGAAAGATGAAAAAACAACGTATTAGGTTACAACTGGAACATTTGAAGATTTAGTATCGAGAAATTAAATGTATCATGAAACGATAGGTGGAGTTTAATGTACACCCTATCAGTGTTGGTCAGTGACCTGGAACGTTTTCAGGATTAGTATGAATAGAAAATATTCCCTTCTATTTTCTCTCCTTATAGGAATCTATTTTAGTTTCTCTCCCAGTAGGTCAAAGGCTCTTTCCAGTGATTCTAAATAGGAAGAAATTTCAGGAATCAAATTATATTAATGAAGAACCCCAATGCAAAAAGCTGTATAAAATGAATGTCACATATGAATGTAAATATTTATATATAAATTCCTCTATAATTATTACATATCAACATTATGTGCCATATGATTAAGAATCTATGTTTATGCTTACACATATTCTTTTCCAAAAATGATATATTTTTATAAAGAAAAACATAGAGAGATATTGGTAAAATTCTTAACTGAAGCATATGTGGTGGATAAATCTGAAGATAGGTGCAGATATATTTCATGACGAATATTTAACTATTGGTCATATTTATAGGAAACCTCAGTCTTCTGATTTATATTATATATGCTGTGTATAGGATCACTAGAAATTTTATTAAGCCAAGCATTCGTGGAGCTTGATAATTACCTTTGAGTGAAAGGAGGTACACATCTCAGAGGAATACCTCTTTTGCTTTAGAGGAAATATTAATTGAAGTCAATTTTGGATTAGACCCAAAATGTTGTAAAATTTGCTGTCTCCAAATCCTGATTTTTAAAATGAGGACCATTCTAATGGTTTTCAAAGCAAGGTGACACATTAATTATATTAGTGCAGTACCAAGAAACAAAACTGGTAAGCAGTTTAATACTTGAAAATATAGGGGTAGTAAAGTAAGAATTTTAATTGTATAATAAATGTTTATATTTTCCAGTTTTTTGAATTCCAAAAATAAAATAGTTTATTTTTCTATTAATTTTCAGAAAACTTTCTGTGATTGGTTTACTTATAATGCTAGTTTTTCAGCTTAGAAAGATATTTCTAGGAAAAGTAACAACTTTGAACTTTGATCTGAATTAGATTCTGACAAATTTATTGCTTTCATTGGAATGTATTATATTACCTAAATAGTAAAGCTAACCATGGGATATATAGAAAAAGAAATAATAATTATTGTTTTTAAGCTGTATGAATTGCCTAAGCATTTAGCAAAATTAGCAAGTTTTAGATGCCTGTGACTGTTGAGCCCAAATTTTGACTCTATCATGTAGGCCGTATTACATGAAATAATAAACCTTCTTGTTTTCTCAAATACAAATATTTTTTAAAATTTCGTTTTTAACTTTGTGATTCTTCCTATTTACAGTTTCTGCAAATGCCAATAGCTTATGAGTAAGGCATGTTTCTCACTAACACTTGCTTTGGAAATGGACACTGGAGAACTGATGACCTGGAAGATTGCCCAAGCTGCTATGACAGACATATAATCAACTGTTTGACCACCCTGTGTTTGCTTTAGATCCCATATTAGTCTTGTGTTTTTTTTCTTCACAAAGCTGTAGAACAGCTGTTCTTCAAAAGAACATATGTTGAGGACATGGTAACTAAGTTTGCCTTCACTAAAACTTGAATTCTTTGAGAAAAATATGCCAAATGACAGTATTAATCTTTGAATCACCTCTGGAATCCTCAGTGTCACGTAGATCAAAGAGTTCATTGTGTAATGTTTATTTAAACTTAGCCTTTTATTTCCCCCAGCAGAAAGTTTGTATACTGTCAATGTTTTTGACCCTAAGGGTGGGGGAGAAAGAAAGAAAATTTGAATGGAATGTTTTTACTCTCATATATGAGATAACAAAGAAGAAATAAAGTTTAGATTTTTTTTTTCTAGGATGTGTATTTTGCTTACATCTCTCTCTTTGACAATCCATCTTTTGTGATATTTTGTTTGTTGCCTTGGTGTCATGCACTTTCGTGACATTAAACATCATTTATTTAAGTTTAGGCAACAGTTTATCTACAAATAAGAAAAGTATTTAATGACATAGTTTCTAAATAAATGCAAAACCAAGCATATCGAATAATACTTTAATAAAATTTTATCATCAACTAGGTCAAGAAGGCATTAACTGCTTTGCCAAATCTAGACCCATACATACTGTGTGTGTATGTGAGCAGAGACAAATATACATATGCACACATATGCACATATGCATATACACACACCCCTGTAGGGAATGGTTATGGCAATGAACAGAATTTGCATTCCTCTTGCATTGGGCTTCTAGGCACTAATTTTACCGTTCACAATATATGTTTCATTTTGAGTAAATAAATCACGACTTTAACATCCTGATTAAGTGAGTTAGGTTGGAAAAAAAAAAAAAAAAGAAATCACATGTTTCTTATTGTAAACTGTTAAATTCTCTTCCCCAGCTTTTGGATATAGCATTTGTTCACAGAACCTTTTCCTATTGATTTACTCAACCTCCTCGTCTCATCACTGACCATTTCATAAAGTTTATTGTATTCCTAAATATTGTGCCATAGACACATAGTAGGTGATTATAAACATTATTTTCACACTAATATCTAGGGGTAAGTTACTGATAATTATTGGTAACTTATTTTATATTAACAATTCAAGAATCCTGTCAGTGCCATTTTTCCTTGCTCTTTGGGGCACAAGTTTGGAAACATGAAGGTTTGTGCACTTTTCATGTAAATATAGAGCCAGGAAGTATGATGATTATTTACTGTAATTTAAACGGCCTTGGCATTATCTCCATATGAGAATACCTTCCCAATCTTTCTTGGAAAATTCATACATATTTCCAAAAATATTTGAAATTTCCTGAGAATTATCAAGTAAAAAATAAGGAAAAACAGAAATGAGAAGCAAAGTTTACAAATCAACTTTGAGATATTATTTGTTTGAAGAAATCCATTAACATCCAGTTAAAAGCAAAATCAAGACAGCCAGGCAGTCAGAATCAAAGGTTAAAGTTGACATTTCCTGGAACTAAAGCAAGAGCACATAGGTAAGAGGTCACAATCTAATAAGTCAGTCTTGCTTGTGGTTACTGTAATGTGAAAAGTGTTTATTCTTGGCCCTGTTGGCTGCTTGCAATAAATCATCCTTTAAAATAGATATCAATAGGCTAATAAGTTAATACAGTAAACTACCTCCAAATAATATGAGTGGTATTCTAAAATACTGTATAGAAACAACCATTTTGGAATTAAAATGAGTTATCAAGTTAAACCCCAAATCTGTGTTTCTATTAACCTTGATGCAAGATAAAAAGGATTTTAATGTTACTCAATAATGTGCACTGGTAATTTCCAGTGTTTCAGTATTTTCTTCAAGTTATGTTTATTTGGAATATTTTACCAGAAGAAATTCAAAGGAATGAAGATAGGAATGTCATAGAATCTCTAAAGTAAAATCAAAAACAGACCTAAACTCTGAATTAGTAAAATTAATGTTTATTTCAACAGCAAAATCAAGTTCAAAGCAAGAAAAAAAAATGATTTTCATCATTAAAAAAAGTTTACATCAACCCAAAGTAATTTCCAGATTTAAGGCCATCCTTATCAAAATGCCAATGACATTCTTCATAGAACTAAAAAAAAAAAAAAAAAAAAAAGCAATTCTAAAATGTATATGAAACTACACACAAACTTTGAATAGTCAAAACCATTTTGTGGGAAGAAAAAAAAAGCAGGAAGAATTTCACTAACTTCAAAACATGCCACAAAGCTGTTTTCATCAAAATAGTCTGTTGTTGGCATAAAAACACACATAGATCAATGGAAGTTTTAGAATAGAAAGCCTAAAAGTAAACACAGGAATATACATCTGTTTTTTTGTTTTGTTTTGTTTTGTTTTGTTGTTGTTGTTTGTTTGTTTGTTTGTTTGTTTGACAAAGATGCTAAGAACACACATAGGAGAAAAGAGTCCTTCAATAAATGGTATTGGTAAAATTCAATATCTTCATTTAGAAGAATGAAATCAGACACCTAGATCTCACCTGTTATATGTTCAATGAAGAATTGATTAAAGATTTAAATGTAAAACCTGAAACTATGGAACTTCCAGAAGAAAAGATAAGAGAAATGCTTCAGTTCGTCACAGTGAACAGGGGATTTTGAATAGGACCCTGAAAGCACAGAGTAAAAAAAGAAAAAATAACAAAAGTAACCAAATGGGGTTATCAAACAAAAATACTTCTTCTTCTGCCCATTGGCAGAATGCAGGGACAGTCTATAGAATGGGAGAATATGTTTGTAAGCTACACATCTGACAAAGGGTTGATATCTAGGATTGTCAAATACTCAATATCAACTAAACAAATAACCTGTTTACAAATAGACAATATAACTAGAAAGATACAAATGGTCAACAGGTACATAGAAAATATCACTAATCATCAGAAAAATGCAAATCAAAACATTACACAATGTATATTTCAAAACATTACCTGTTGATACAATAATAAATACATTATTTATCTTGTTATGTGTCAGTTAAAATAAATTTGAAATAAAAAAGCTTCAGGAAGCAACAAGTACTCTAATGCCAAAGTTAAAAATGCTTTTAGAAACACTTTCAGTAATTCAGTCAATGTCAATACAAAAATTAAAGTTTTCAACCTCTGGAAAATGGGTCTTGAAACAAGAAAGGAAAGGAACAAGTAGGGAAATAGATGCTTTGTGTGTTTAAAAATTAATTTGATGACTTATAACAGAAATATTAAATATTTTAGCTATACTCATTTTTCAATGATTTTTATTTGGTGTTGATATTTCATTAATAATGGATAATAATTAACAGGATAACTTTATCTTATTTATTATCAAATATCTACCATTGATAGACATAAATTTAACATTATTGAAATTTCTAATCTTATTACAGTGTATTTGTGCATAATCATAAATGTGCATTTATTATTATTGTTTATTTCATATTAAAAACTTTTGAAACTTCTAGTATAACTCTAGAACATAAAATATTTCACCGTTTCTTATTTTGTTTAATCATTAATACTTAAAATACTTAATTGATATGAATGACTCATGATCTCAGCAATCCCATGAATTTTTTTAGAATTCCAGTGTTCTGTTCCTAAGACCTGAAGATTAATATCTGTTGGAAATGGAAACACTAGACTGGGATGAGTTCCAGCATTTTGTTTGTGACCTTGTCAGGTTCCTTAAGGTAAAACATGACTCAAAACGATAACTAGTTAAACAAGGCCAGAGGCTTTTTACACAATGACCATGGTTGATTCATTCTGCTTCCGAGTTGTAAGGTTCTGAGTTTACAAGTTAGAATTTACCTCTGCTCTGAATACTTTCTATATGTTATCTTCAGGTAGGAATCCTATTTATTTCAGGTATGCATTTCTTTAGTACTTGCATACTGTTTCATGTTAACAAATGATAGCAATGACTACTTGTTTTTCTAGTTATCAATGATCAGAGACAATCTGAGGTTGGAATCCAAAATTGGATTACATTTTATGTAAACGTAAACCAAGTTCACATTATTATTCATAAAGATTTTAATCCTATTGTACATATAAAGTGAGATGTATTAGAAGTTGAAAATTTCTCCCTGAGTTTACAAATCCATATTTTAAAGAACTGATTGCAAAGTTGCATATTCCATCAAAGAGAAGTGATAAATTATCATCTCGAATATTTGAAAGCTGCCAAAATGTATCCTTTGATTAGTCCGAACAATGGAGTAAACACAGTCATTCCACTTTGTTAGTAGACCATTTTATAGTGTTTTTATAGTTTTCAACTTAGTATATAGTTATTAACCATATAATTTTCTTCTAACCAAGCTATAATCAATTTATTTTCTTGCATCACAAAGTTTTTAAAAATGTCTTCAAGACAATTTTTATGATAATAAATTTACTTCATAACAGAGGTAAACCTAATTAATGATTTTCAGAAAATTACCAAGATAATTTTCCTATATTATGTTTATCATTATAAGCTCTTCTGTAACAAAATATGCATTTGGGTTAGAAAAAAAATGATATATTATAGTTCTTCATAATCCACAAAATTTGCATCACAACAAACAGAAATTGGTACTGTGATTGCTTTCTGGGGTCTGCATGTGTTCTTCTGGAGTCAAGATTGAGATTCATTAACATTTCAACTTAAAAATGCTTGATATTTTACCCTATTTCTGGCTCAAGACATTCTACCCCTCCCCCCAAACAGCAAAGAAAAACAAAAAACAAAACCAAAAATGCTATATCTATATTGTTTAGCTTATTAATCTTAAACTTTTATTTTTCATTTTTTTTTTTTTCTGAGAAAGGAGCTCACTAATTTCCTGAAGATCTCATGAAGTTGCTGAAGCTGGCCTCGAATTTGCAATCCTCCTGCCTCAGCTTCTGGAGTTGCTAGGATTACAGGTATGCACCACTGTGCACAGCTATGATAATTTTTATTCTTGATCATTTATTAGATGTTAACATATCCATTTCAAAAGGTATAGGTGCTATCTTTGTAAATTTCACAAAACCCATCTTCTTTTCTTAGCTTTATTTCACAGTCAGCCAGAGTCAGGCAGAGTAAACCCAAATTCCACCACCCATGTGGGTCATGGGTGAGAAATATTTGTTTTTAAATTTAAACAATGGGGGTTGAAATTGTGGCTCAGCAGTAGAGCGCTCACCTAGCATGTGCAAGGCCCTGGGTTCCATCCTCAGCACCACATAAAAATAAAATAAAGATATTGTGTCCAATTACAACTAAAAAATAAAATTAAAAAATTTAAAATAAATAAATTTAAACAATAATGCTGGGTGCAGTGTGTACATCTCTAATCTAGCAACGTGGTACACTGAGGCAGGAAAATCACAAATTCAAGGCCAGTCTTGGCAACTTGGCAAAACTGGTTACAAGGGGGTGAGGCTTAGAGGCAGAATGCTCCTGGGTTCAAACTCTAATAAATACCATACCACAAAAAAGAAAAAAAAAAAAAGAAAGAAAAGGATAAAGAAAGAAAGAAAGAAAGAGAAAAATTCAAAGAATATTTTAAATAGAAAATCATCAGTGAGTAATTCTACTATAAGTGTGAAGCATATCTTACATGTCATCAAATTACTGTTTTCCTTGTCCTACTTAAGATAACCCAGATACCTACCACAGACTAAAATTGCAACAGCTCCCATCCTTATAGATGTAATAATGTTCATGCCAATACAGGGCTAGTCTTTGGCAAAACTACAATTATCAAGTCAGCTATAATTCTTCCTACAGTTTTAGAATACCCACCCCATGTGATCTGTTCTTCAGATGTATCTTCTATATTTCAGAGATTCGTTTACTTCTTTCCCCCATTTTTTTGGAGAGGATACCAGGGATTGAATTCAGGGACACTCGGCCACTGAATCACATCCCCAGCCTTATTTTGTATTTTATGTATAGATAAAGTCTCACTGAGTTGCTTAGAACTTCATCATTGCTGAGGCTGGCTTTGAACTCGAGATCCTCCTGTCTCAGTTTCCCAAGCCACTGGGATTACAGGCATGTGCCATGGTGCTCAACCCTATTTTTTTTTTTTTAATTAGAAAAATATTTTTCTTTTAGATCCAATTCTAATAGACCCACATTCACTCATTTCCATGTTATAAATGGCTGCTTCAGAGTCATATGATTCACAAAACCTCAAATGCTTATTTTCTAGGCCTTACAAAACAAAACAAAAGATGTTTGCAGATGCCTGTCTAGACCAGTCTTCTCCAATCTGAGTATACATGAGGGAGAGAGCTTAGTATAATGTAATTAATGAGCCCCAGCCATATGGTTTCTGATCTGGGGCTAGGTACAAGAAGTTACATAGCTTAAATTTCTAGGTGATGCTGATTTTGCTGGGGTAGGGACTCCCACATTGAGAATCACTTTTCTAAATTGTGGAGGTGATCTCCTCTTGTGAAGAAATTGTAGAGGTGCTCTGTGTCATACGAGCCAGTAGGAGTCACTTTTAAAGAGCAGTTTTCTTCAAATAGCATTTGCCCTGCCTTCAAGCCTGAAAAGATAGCATTACTAAGAATAATCTGAAATGTAACCTATAAGAATTGAATTTTCAACTCTCTTCCTTAAATGACTTTAAGGTGTGTTTTTGTTTGTTTGTTTGTTTGTTCAAACTTATTCCATAATAAATGCACTCTCTTAACCTTGTAGTCAACTTATATATTTATGACATGGTGCTAGGCACAGGATCATATGAATGACTGTAATCCCGGCTACTAAAGAGATTGAGGCAAGAGAATCACAATACAATGCCAGGCAGTACCATTTAGGGAGACCTGTCTCAAAATAAAATAAAAGAGCCTGGAGATATAGCTCAGAGGTGGAATGGTCGCCTAGCATATATGAGGCCTTGTGTTCAATCGGAGAGCACCGAAAAAAGAAAAAGAAAAAAAAAACAAAAAAACTCTTTGAGGTAGATTTGTATCCATTTTATGAATGGAAAAGAAAAAAAATAACTATAGAACTTGCTATACTGAAGTGATTTACTGATTAACTGGGGAATACTATATGATTTAAATGTGTCCCCCAAAGTTTATGTATTAGAAACTTTATCCCAAATTCAAATGTTGTATTTGAAAGTAGGTCCTTTATAAGGTCATTAGGATTAGATGAAGTCATGAGGGTGGGTCCCTCATATTGGTGTTCATAACCTTGTAAGAAGAGAGACCTAAGCCCACACTTTTGCTCTGTCCTGCCACGTGATTTCCTCTGCCATGTTATGGTGCTGCAAAAGAATCTCATCAGTTGCTGGCCCCTTAATATTAGACTTTCCAGACTCCAGAAACATGATTAAGTAAACCTTTATTCTTTATGAACTCCCCAGTCTGTGGTACTCAGGTAAAGCAACAGAAAATGGACAAAGACAGTGTATATAATTTGAATATTCTAAATTTTAGTCCAGTATTAGTCTTCAGTAGATTTTACTATTGTTCAAAACTGATCTGTTTAAACAGACAAACATATGTGCCATCTCGGTTAAAAATTAATTATTTTTAAAAATGGATTAATACTGAGCTGAGTATTTGAACTTTCAGTACTAAAGATACTAACCTATAAAAAATATGAATCTCTCATAAACTACTGCTCTTGCAGAAAAAGAAAGGAAGTCAAATACGAAAGTGTGGTGGCTGTGGTCAATGAAAATGTGGTTTTCTACACTATGATGTGCAATTGGGACCAATAGTTTATTGTTATGATAGAAGCATCCTTTTGCTGGATATTAACCAAATGTCATTAGGCAAAAGCAATTGTGGAAACAGCGGTAAGATGCTCACCTTGGTTAATGATTTGGAAAAAAAATCCCTAGAGATTGAAAAGTGGGTGCAGTATATCCGTTTCTTTTATTGACTTTGATGCACTATTGGAAATTGAAACCACTTCAGATGAATAAAAACCAGTCTATTAAAGTATGATGGGGGGAAAAGGCTTGAGTGAGATTAATATTTAAAGTGTTCACAGCTGGTAAGTAGTTTAAAATACAATAGCAGTAGCTTGGTCTCAGGCTCTTTATTTTATTTTTTAGGTTACAAATGTTGCACTTTATGAGACTATCTTGAGGTAATAGTTGTATAGTAAAATTATATGATAGATTCTCTCATTAGTATGTTTTCTCACAGATCTGTTTAGAAATCATTATAATAGTGGGGGCTTTCTGCTTTGTGATAGCTTTCAAGGAAGAATAAAGAGTTGTTTTTTTTTTAAGTTTTCCAATCTTTGCTTTATAATGAAGTGAAAATTATAATAAACTAAGAGAAATAAGTTGTATTGATATTTTAAATTCTTGTTTTATATGTTTCACCTTTAGAAAAATGCAAATTAAGCAAAATTTCATTAGATAGTTTGTTCTATTGATTTGTTATTTGTTTTGAATACAGAATAGAATATTCATTATTACAGTAGTTCTAAATGAAATATGAGTAAGGCAATAAGAAGCAGTAGAAAATATCTTAAACAAGAAATCAGAAAATCTGGACTCTTCAGGTTTTTCCATTCACTGAAATTATGACCTTAGAAAATCACCTAGATTTTGAACCAAATCACCTCAATTTTTAATGTTATTATTTCATTATTTGATACCTACAATTTCCTTTTAGAAAAAAGTCTTGCGATCACATGAGATATAATTCTGTAAGTTCCTTCTTTATGACCTGATATTAAATTTGCATTCCCCTCATGAATGCAAATTTAATATCAGGTCATAAAGAAGGAACTTACAGAATGGGAAAAAAATAAGAAGAGAAATGAATTACAGTAGATGGGGTAGAGAGAGAAGATGGGAGGGGAGGGGAGGGGGGATAGTAGAGGATAGGAAAGGTAGCAGAATACAACAGTTACTATTATGGTATTATGTAAAAATGTGGATGTGTAACCGATGTGATTCTGAAATCTTTGTAATGTTTTGAATAAAAAATAAATAAAAAATTAAAAAATTAAAAAAAATAAATAAATAAATTTGCAGTATTTTCTAAATTCTGTTTTAGAGGTTAGTTTTAAATATCATGAAGTATCAGTTAACTTTCCAAAGTTGGATACAATATTCCCACCAACTCCCCCAAATTAATTTTACATTATGAATTGTCAATTTTCATGCAGAATTAGAATTGTGAATCTGGGGCTGCACATGTGAGCTGCAGCTAGTCTCTGGCCAGCAGCATATGTGTCCCCTTGTCTGGTATCCCACGGTGTAACCTGTCTTCCTTTTTCTCAGTGGAACTGGTGCCAAGATGTAGATTTTTGGAAAAACCCTTCCAGGGAAGACCATCAGACTTGAGGCTTAGCTCTCCAATACTAGAAAATGTAAAGGCAAATATCCAGGATAAGGAAGGGGATTCCTTCTGATCAGTAAAAAGTGAACTTTGCTAATCAGCAACTGAAGATGATGCATATTCAAAAGGAGTCCACCCTCCCTTTTGTGCTGAGGCTTCATGGCAATGCTAAGAAAAGGAAGTCATCTGGTATCACTCCCCCCCAAAAAAAGAAAGAAGGTAAAGTTGACTGTCCTGAAATACCTTAAGGTGGGTGAAAATGGCAAAATTCATCATCTTGATCAGGAGTCTCCTTCAGAAGAATGTGCTTCTGGAATTTTTATGGACAGCCACTTTGACAGACATTATTGTGGCAAATGTTGTCTGCCTCCTTGCTTCAACAAACCACATAACAAATAATTGTGTATTAGTTAATAAAAGATGTAAAATGACAATGAAAAATTGTGGATATGATGATATGAAAATATATAAATGCTTATATATATTTCAGTGGATATAAAAGTACCTCCCAGATATATATAAAGCCTATAGGATAGTGTATACCATCAGCAGTAACTTCATGATCCATAAGATTCTAAAATTTACCATGTGACATTTAGAATTTGATGATCTTTCTTTTTTCATTTTTCTCTTTAGATATACTTGACAGTAGAGTGTATCTTGACATATTATACATACATGAAAAAATTTGATGATCTCTCAATCTTTCCTTAGGTTCTTCAGTATCTAATGAGTAGCCTTAGTTCTAGAAGCTCTCAATTTGGAATGTAGAATCACAACTGTGTATTCATAATGATTAGTGAAATATACATTAATTTCATTTTATAAAATAGAGAAATGAAAATTATTTTGTGCTGGTTTATTTATTTGCAGTGCTTGAAATCAAACCCAGTACTTTGTGTATACTAGGTAAGAATCCGACTTTAAATGAATAATCAATGATGGAAGATTTGTTCTTATTTTTCATTATTAATTCTATTTTTATTCATCCATTGGGTAAGAATTAGCTAGAAACCATAGCTTTATTTTATTTTCTATGTTTCAAATACAACTCAAGGCAAGGTATTTACAGTCCCTGAAATATTCTACCCAACATTGTGACATCTTTTAGTATACACATATTAGAAGCCTCCATAACATTCACAGGGGAAGAAAATGGCTCTGGTTCCTTGTTTGTGCCTCCTGTGGTGTGTTCTTCTCTATGTTGTCCTGATTCTAATGTGAATCCTCCTGCCTTCCTTTTATTTCCCACAGTAATCATGAGCACAAGGCTAATGCATGTAACAGAATTCTGATGAGGATGACCTTGTTCCACAAAAAGTTACAGGAAATACTGGACAATCTCCACGCCTTGTGAACTGCAAACTAGTAATTACTCCAAGTCTCACTCCGTGGCCTCTGCAAAGGTCAACTAGGCCTCCCTTTCTTCCTCACATTCGACCCCCTTTTCCTTCTTGGTCCCAAAGCTGTCCCCTATTCCTCAGTCCCACCCTTCTCACATTACCTCAAGTGGTCAGAATTTATCATAAGAATTGACAGAGAGAAAAGAGACACCAAAAAGGCTTCTGTAGCCTATGTGCTAGGCTTTATGAAGAACTGCAACATCACTCAGCAAGCCCTTGGGGGTGGGCCCCACTAAGCCCTACTCTGGCAAAGCAATCATGTTAGATGCTCAGCTATTCTAAGGCCCCATCTCCTTGGCCTGTTCAGCTCCACTGTGAAACTTTTCTACCGTCTTCTCTAGTTCATGTCTTAGTCTATTTTATGACTTTCTAACTTCTCTACAGAGCTTTTTGGTCTTTTAATTCCCTCTGTGTTATAATTTCTGTGCCCCCCAATTGTGAATCTCAATTCTGTAATCTCTTGAAAATGAGGTCTGATTGCCTCAATCATTTGCAGTGACATGGAGAACATTCCTTTTTCATAGAATTTTCTTTCAAGGCTACTTCATAGGCTTTTGTCCCTCTCATGTCTGGAATTTGGGGCACATTTAGTTGAACTAATACTGGATCCATTTGTTGATGTGTTCATATGATGCAAAACATTGCAATATGTACAAACACTTTAGAGTGTTTGACTTACAGGTAAGTGACTGACTTATTACTCAATGTTTCATGGATTTTCTTCCACTTTAGAGTATAATTGGATTGTTCAACTCTATGTGAGCTCGACATATTTATATTTTTTCAGAATTTTTATTTTAAAATCACCAATACCTGGGAGAAATTGTATAATTATGTGAAAGATATCTTTCTAATTTTTAAGAAAATGATTAAAATTTCAATTACTTTATGAGCAGAAGTAAACTAGATTTTTATAGAAATTTACTAAATTCATAATTTGCTGTTTCAGCATACATTTTTTTCTTCTTTAATATTTTATTTTCAAAAGTATGAATTAAGGACCTTAGGAAAGTGCTTTATTGTATATAAAGTGGTATTTAAAATATTAATGAACTCAAATTTTCAAGATTTAACTAGCAAAATTTCATAAGTAAAAACAATGATTCTCATAGAAGAAGTAATAAGAAAAATTAAGAGGTTAGTAATATGTATTTGTATCATAATAAGCCTCAAAATAAACCTTTTAGGAAACTCTAAATGAAAAATTCAGTGAATGTAAACATATCATTATAAACTTCTGAATAAACCAAATAAGTGGTAACAAATTGGATGATAATGATGCAAATAACTGAAAAAGAAAGTTGTACTGCTAAAAAGTAAGAGAGCTATTGATTAGAATTCATGTCTAACTTGAAAATATTGATGGTTCACTGTTTGACAAATATCATTCCAGAGAACTTCAGGAATTTCTCAGTTTGTTTGCAAATTCGTAGCATGAACTTTGACATGCCATGTGTTTTGAGCAGTCACACTTAGAATTCAGGATAAACTTCCCAGAAAATTCTATGACTATTTTAATTTATAAATATCAAATTATTATTATTCTAAAATGCCGGGGTCCAGCCCCAGCGGGGTCCAGGGAGTCCTGAAGGAGGAGTGGCGTCGGCGAAATGATGAGACAGGAGTCGTTACGTTTGAGCAATCTCCAGAGAGAGAGCTAAAGCAGCTTTCTCTGGGTCCCCTTTTTATTACAATTTTTCTCATCATTATAGATTTACAATACGTCATTGATTATATAATTTAAAACTTTGCCAAGACATGACATTTCCTTAACCATGATTGAGAGCACACCAATCTACATTCTTCCAGGATATGATCCCCAGCCATACAATCATCAAAGTACAGAATCATCAATAAAACATGTCACCAATTTACATCCTTCAGATTTTCCCAAGATTTACTATTTTTCCCAAGATATGTTATTTCCTTATTAACTAATGCCAAACTACGTAACCAGACTCTAAGTCTCCTAGCCAATCATTAACCTAAAGTACACTTGTACTTTATTTTTAATTCAAAATTCCCATCTAAAAAAGTCCCTTTAAATCTTATATTTAAAATATCCTAAAGTTTATGAATCATCCTTAAAACATATCAGAAACCTATACAACTAAAGACTTAAGAATTTCTAAACTTAAGAATCTAAATAAAATAATATTTCTAACATTATTTTAAAACTGTGTCTTATAAACCTATTTTAATTGATTCCTAAATTTATTCTCATAAAACTGGTTGAGCTGCTTTCTCGAAGAGTTTCTTTGTTTCTCAGTCAAGGTACACTAGTTCTCAAAGAGTTTGTTTCTCAGTCAAGGTGCACTAGTTCTCAAAGAGTTTGTTTTTCAGAGGATGATTGTTGTCCATTATTAGGTTTGTCCACAATGTACTAAGATAGAAGAATAGCCTTTTACTTTGTCCTTGATATGCTGAGGGGTGGGTAGAACGGCCTCCAAGGCATGAACTACCTGTTCTGTTCTAGCCATCTGAAATTTAATTTGTTTGGCATTTAACATACTCATGCCTCCTGTGAGAAACATAAGCATGAAAATGCAAAGTCCCAATTACATAAAAAAGGGTCTCATGGTTTCGGTTACCCACCAACCAGCGTGGCTTTGCCAGCATTCATCCTCACTGTGACCCTGTCAAGACAGTGGGAGAGCGGCTTTGCCAACACTTTTTCTCACTGTGACCCTGTCAAGACAGTGAGTGGGGGATCGCCTCCACCACTAAAACAATTAAACTAATAGGTTAGTAGGAAGTAGCCCTTACTCATATTTAGAAATAAAAAAACTAAGGCCTAAATTGAAGAAATGCTTGTTTTTTTCTTGTAAGCTTTGGAGCCTTATGGATAGGATCCTCATGGCTCAGCAATGAGCAGCAGAGATTTGGAACTTTCATCTCTAGTAAACGTTATTAGATCAAGAATGTCTTCTTTGACAGCCTTCTAATTATAGTTCTTTAAATCAGAGATGTTAATCAATCAATCAATAGAGGTAGAGAGATTTTTATTTCTCATCACCCCTACATAATCTTTTTAAAAGCTTTTTTACATTTCTCAAACTTACATGTGTTTTTCACTTCCATAAAAACCTGTAAACCATGCTTTCTTTTTATTCCCACTGTTGTTTAAAACAGCAGCTTACAAAATGAATTCTATGCTTTTCTCTGAGTCCCCTTTCCTGTTGAAAAATGGCCAAGATGTACCCCAAGGAGAATTAATTGGTAAAAACCCATGTTGTTGGTCCTTACTGGTTTTAACAGAAAGATAGAAATGATTTGCACTGAGACCAAAACTAAAAAGCTGGCAAAGAATATTTTTCAAAGAAGCACTGAGATGGGAAAGGAAGTAAGTTTCCTTGGGAATGTGGTTCAAAAATATTGCCAACTGCATCTGGTGATCATATGCCAAATTCCTCCTCTACTGTGAAAAATCACTTACAATTGACCATAGTCAGTTCTTCAGAAATGTTCCATTAAGTTTTTCTTAGAAACAAACGCTTGACCAAGTTGCTTATTCTAATAACCTCATCTTATGCTTTTCATGAGATATTTAATCTAAAAATATACATTTTATCCTTACTTATCTAGTTATAATGCAGTTTTTCACCAACCAGAATGAAGGACATTTTCCTGGCCCTTCACCCGAATGTGGTTCTAGTGTTGGAAGGAAAAAATGCTTTGTATTTTTATAATGTGCCCTTTCTTTGTCACATGTAGAGATGATGATTCATTTGTTATTTCTACAATCGGGGACTTTACAAATCAAGATGATGCTTTGTCTCCGTGCTCCTTCGCTTCCTGGGATTCTTAAACACCTCTAGAAGAAAATTAGGTTGCTTGTTAGATTCAGTGGAAGAGCCTGAGGGATCTGTTTTTCAAGGAAGTCTATTGGGTTTGCCTCTTCTACCCCTTTAGGCAGTCCAGTAATTGTGACATTCTAGTTCAAGACAATATCTTAAAACTATTCTCCCTTTCTTATTGCACTGTATGTCTCTCACTGTAAACTAGTACTTGACCATTAGATTAGGTGTCTGGGAACATTATTTGTTGTTCTACATTTTCTCTTTTGTAGTCAAGGTTTACTGGTACTTAATTTTAATTTCAAAAAGAAAAAGAAAGGAAATAAACACCAAAATTAAAACCAGAATAATGTCACAGATTCCATAGGTAATATATATATTATTCCATAGGTAATATATATATTCCATAGGTTATATATATATATATATATATATATATATATATATATATATAAAGACCTGTTCTTTTCTAGAGACGTGTCCTTGAAAATATTTGACAAAGGTTTGTTTTTTTCCTTGCCACTGAAGTTTGATTCCTGTAACTTGAAATCATTCCCTCACCAAATATTTTCCTTGAGTTTTGGTTCTAGAAACTTTTCTAGAGAATGAATTACACATTATTCATGTGGCCTTTAAGCCTTTCAAGTGCCATAACTCAGTGGAAATATTTAGGGTCACATTAATGTGCTATAATAGATATATTTGTTGGCTGGCTCCACCTCTTCTCCTCCTTCACCTCCATTTGCAATTTTTAGATTGATGGTCATAGAGGTCAATTTTCCCAACCATAAGAATCTTCGCCTGATTAATTTTGCCTAAAGAATGCATGATAATGATATATTTGGACTTATATGGAATTTGGGCATTAATTAATATATTTCAAAATAAGGGTATTTTACCTGACAATATAAATGTGCTTTAATTACCTGAACAGAACTATAGCCAGATCTTTGAATCACTACGGATTAAAACATCATTTCACAGCCAAACAGAAACATGTTCCCAATCACTGCACTTGAATTATTGTTATGTAGCTTGAGGCTTGTATTAAAATCACTGAATAATTGCAATCAGATTATTATAATCAAGTACAGGAACAGTAATTACAGGTTACAGTCACTTTAAGCTGCCCTGGAAGTCCTATATTCTGATCATATGCATATTAAAAGTTTATGTTAGTGATAAAATTAATGAACAGGACTGTAAGCACTTGTCACTAGGAAAGATGTCACATATCTTACCATATAGGGAGTTATGTTTTCACATCAAGGACAAGTGTGTCCCTACATTATTTTTTTCTTCTTTCTTAAGTTAGATTACAGAGAAAATAAATCAAAGCCAATTTTACAATCCAATAATGGTTGTTCTAATATTCACCTTTAATAAATTTACCACATTTTTTGGTGATTTGTATTTTCAGTTCATTATTCATTTTATCAATTTATAATACAAAGAAAATTATGTGGGTTTTGTATGTGGGAAGAAACTGTATTCTCAATGAACTATAATCTTATAAGTCCTTAGCAAAAGTAAAGTTTGTCTTTTTATTCTCTGATATCCAAGCTAGGGAAAAAAAAAGTAAAATGTATAATATTTTTCAAATCATCTGATCTTGTATAAAAGAGACATAAAATAAAAGGTCTTCTATAATTGTCAAAAATAGGATTATCAAAGACAGATATCTATGTTGTGTCTGTGTTCCAATTAAAAGACCAATCCTTTCTTTAAAAAAAAATTTAATAACCATGTTCTTTGATTCAAACAATAAGATATGACTTGTATGTTGATCGCCAGGGTCTAAAATTAGAACCTGAAACAGAAAGAAGCCTTAGAGCCCTAGGGGTCCAATCACAGGGAAACGGCTCCTGCACACATGTGCCAACCACTGAATCATTTTATTACACTTTCTGATTCACAGAGGAAATGAGAACTAGGGTGAACACACAACCACAGAATGTAAGTAGAAAATATATAGCATTTGATTGGGCGGAGAATTTAGAAGGGGGAAATGTGAAAAGGTTAAATGTGTAAAGTGACTTCCAGAAAATTTCATTAAGGTTTCTTATCCAGATGTATTGTGGAGGAAAACTGCACAACACCAAATGAGGATAAATAGGAAGTGACATTTTTTTTTTTTTTTTTTACAGACAAGATAGGCCCACAGACAAGGAGACAAATTCTGTGCCAGGTTCACAGACTTTCTACAGCCACCATGACAGACAACATAAGCCAGATAAAAGGCCAACCAAACACCCAGATGCTGTTGCTGGAAAATTACATACTGGAGCTCAGCATCTGGGTCTCACAGCTGCCAAGTTCACCCCATGGGTGCCCATGGTACTTGGCTTAGATACTGGGCCAGACAGAAGGGGGGTGGGCACCACGGAACAAGCTGATCACCACAGTGAACAAGAAAAAGATAGACAGCCAAGTGTATAATAAAATAGCATGAACCTGCCAATATGGTTTCAAATGCATAAAACCACACTTTGTGTTCCAAACATAGTGCTGAGTGCAGGCTTTTCCTCTTTGGTGTAGAGATGATTGAAGAGGCATTAATTGTGGGCCTGTGGTTACACTCTCTTACCAAGTGAAGGATGTCAGTCATAAAAGAAATGATAATCATAACTAGACAATGGATTGCAATGCCCTGCCTTTATATCTAGTTAAAAATACCTAGGAGAACAGCAAAGCTGAATGAGGAGAGGCATTTGGTGTTAGAGCCTATATCAATAGGGTAAAAATGTACCAAATCAATATATAAAACAGCATGTAAAATCCAAGATGGCAACAGGGTAATGAAGTGAGTACTGCTGCCTCCTCTGGTTTCACCTCAGGATTCTAAAACCCCATCAATTTATAGCAAATTCACACTTCACTGTAGATTGTGTCCTTAGGAATCTGCAGCAATATAAATGTATGATGAAAGAATATAATGAGAATCTTCTTCCCAGGCGTATGTAGCTTACTATGTAGATTTTGATCAATAACTAAAGAAAGTAAATAAGTGAATATTTTTTCTGACTGATGTATTTGTTTTCATTAAATGATTATTTTTCTTCTCCTGATTTAGTGCTTTGTTTTCTAGCCTTAGAAATAACCTAAAAATATCTCATGTGTTTATTTTCAGAGTATTTGCGACCAAAAATGTAAACTTTCACTCATTTGTATATCAGTGTGTAGACTAAATATTTTATTTATTTATTTACTTGGTACCAGGGATTGAACCCAGGGGACTTAGCCACTAAGCCACAACCACTGCACATTTTTTTAAAGTACTTTGAGATAGTTTCCCACTAAATTGCTTAGAGCCTCTCTAAAGTGCTGAGGCTGGCTTTGAACTTGGGATCCTCTTGCCTCAGCCTCCTAAGTAACTGGTATAACAGGCATATGCCACAGCGCCCATCTTAAATATTCTATATTTAAGGAACTGAGATATTATCTGTCAAAAACATAAGAAATGAATTTAAAGTAATCATGTGTTTGACTATTTAAATAGGAAAATGTGTTCATTAAACTATTAATCATAACGGGTATTTTTGCATATTATCAGTTTACTTGTGATTTGAAATTTTCTTTTTAAAATAATTGTGTACCTTTCCATGTTTTTGCATTATATTTAAATTATTGCTTTTAAACATTAATGTGTCTGATATTATTTATGTATTTATTTGGTTATTTTTGAAGCTGAAGTTCAAACCCTTGGGTATCGCAAGGAAGTATACTAACACTGAATTACATCCCCAGTTCCATGTTTCTGAGTTTTAAAAATACTTCAATTTGGTTACATGTAAGAAATAGAACATGAATATTTATTTTATTTATTTTTTTAAATGCTTTTTTTTTTTTTTAAGAGAGAGAGAGAGAGAGAACTTTTAATATTTATTTTTTAGTTTTCAGCAGACACAACATCTTTGTTTGTATGTAGTGCTGAGGATCGAACCCGGGCCGCAGGCATGCCAGCGAGCACGCTACCTCTTGAGCCACATCCCCAGCCCCATGAATATTTATTATAAAATATGTTAATCCATCCAACATTAATTCAACTATGGCTTTCCATAATACCAGATTATTCTAATTATAATTAATAAAACTTTTAAAATATGATTACGCAGTTGTTATGATGATTTGGAATTTCTGTCTTAGGGCATAGGCCAATGGTTGTCTAACAGGGATAGGGTATGTATTCAGTTTTCCTCATTGCATCCAACTTCTTAGCAACATACCACTGTGCCCAACACATAGTAGAAGCTCTATCATTTTTGGATGATGGAATAGATACGACTTTTATTAGGAAAAAGCAAAATTATCCATATCAATTTTTGTGATATATTCTGGACCTTCTTGGGTCTGTAATTATATATTAAAAATATGTATTTCCCAAAGTAGCAGTTGACAAACTCTCCAGGAATTAGGATTCATTTCTGTCCTTCAAAAATACTAAGACTTGCAAAGAGCTTTTGTTTAGGTAGGTTAAATCTATTAATGGCTACATATTAGAAATTAAAACTGAAAATTTTTGATTTTTTTAAAAATAGCAATAATAAGCCCATTAAAATAAATGAGAAGAATGAAATCACTTTATATTTTCCGAAAACTCTAAAGGTCAAATTTATAGAAGACAATGAAATTCTCATATTTGCCTCCACATTTGATCAGTTGTAATTTGTTACTTCAGAGGAAGCATATAAAAACAACCTGGCCTCACATAAATCTATAGTTGAAAAAGGGAGGACCTTGTAAATAACCCAAAAGTTTCTGGAAGAACCCACAGTTCCTCAATCACACAGATTCTTCACTCAGATCTCATTGAACTCTATGCAGCAATATTTCATTCTGTAGTAACTGAATTGAAACTTACAGGTGAGAAAGTGAAAAATTATTTTGTAAGAATTCTCATAAATAGTTGTTTTCATTATAAACTTATAGCTATTATGATAAATGGATTCTGTAAAACTCTAATATCCCCTTAAATAGTTATGTAAACAGGTATCAAAAATGTTTCTGTTAATAAGTGGTGGTCATTCGAGGTCTTTGGAGAAGCAACTATGAAGTATAGTACTTTTATTGATATAGACTGTTTGTATATTGCAGATAATAACTTTTGAGCCTTTGAGGCTCTTTTATTGGAAAATTTTCTTCTTTAGTCTTAACAGTATTACTTCATTATTTTAAATTTAAAAGATCTCATTGTTTTTCTGACCAGGAAAGAGTCATCATCATCAACTACAATAATAAAAGATTTAGTAGGCAAGCTAGACATATCAAAACACTCAATGCATACATGTGTGTATTTCAGTGTGAAAGTTGAAAAATGAAATATGGACTGATGGTTTGTGATTGCTTTCATCATAAACATTTATTTATAGGATTTTCTATCTATTTTTAGTGATTTTAGATACATACGCGCGCGCGCACACACACACACACACACACACACACACACACACATATCTCCAAAATATTCTTAGGGCATACAGAGAATGGATATTAGGGTCAGATTGCTCAATATGTGTTGAATGAATGAATGAATATGAGTACCATGATTCAAGGACCAAAGATGGTAGTATATTGAAGCCCAAGGATTATGGCAATTTTGATTCTATGATCCTGAGAAGTGTACGTATGTATGTGTGGCAGATGTATACATGCACATTTTTTTTTTCAAGGAGCTGTGATAAGTGTAAAAAGAAAAGTAGAAAAGATATAGAAACTTATGGAATATTCTTCTATATTGAGTGCTTATATACAAGCAAAATTTTGTACATATTAACACATACAACTTACCTAGTGAGTCAGCACTATCATATGTCACTATTCTCATGATACAGAATAACCAGCATTATGTTGATTTCAATGCTGCTCTAACAGTACAGCAAATGAAATGAAAGTTGTGAACTTGGCAATCAGAAAAGTGTGGAGCAATGGTGAATTATGGCATGTGCTGGCTAAGTAGCAATGACAAAAAAAGCTTCTACTAGATTGTGTTTTTGTGGAATATTATTTGTTTTGCAATTTTTTCCAATAAATAACACTATGAAAATCATTATGTCTCCCATACACATGTATCTGAGATTGTGCAGTGTTGTCTTTGTGGGAATTCTAAGGAAGAAATGCCCCCAAATAATTTCAGGAACAGAAATAGTTCTGAATTCCACATCAACTTGTGTTTTATCTTAGAGATACAGTAAACTATGCAACTAATTTTTGGTTTATATTGTCAAAATGCACAGAGCCAACTTGGGGTTATAATTCTAATCAATATGGATCATTGAATTCATTTCTTTTGTAGTAACCAGGTTTCCATCATATATATCTATTTGTATTTATCTTTCCTTTTTTTTTTTTTTTACCTACTGTAATGTACTCTATTTTACTATATTCTATTAAATCAACCTAATTTCTTGATTCTAAAAGTATAAATACATGTAAATAATGACTTTATCAGGCTTTATGTCTATTGTTGCAGGTAACTTGCCCCCTTATCTCCATCCAAGTATTATGGTAAAAAGACTCATTTTGCTTGTGTTCATGTGGATGTGTGTGGGTGAACCCTCCCCCCAAGAGGTGTGACTCAACCAATCAATTAAGGTAACTGAAAATAAGCCAAACAAAGGCTCATTGTGATGTGAAAATTTATCATTTGTCTGAGAGTATATTTGTTCAATATAGACTGTCAGTCTGTATAGAAGGAAAAGAAAATTAACTGTAAATAAAACCTTAGCTAATATATAAACTAAGAAACAGTGGTAGTCTTCTCAGCACTAAGAAACTAGTCTGTTCTGCAAAATGTCTTTTTAGAAAGGCTTAGAAGTTTCCACAATTTTCCGTAAACACACATAATAGAAAGACTTTTGAGAGACAACAATTTTTTTCATTAAATCTGCAAATAATAATTATATTTATTCCCTTTTTCTGAAGCAGTAAAATAATTTTCTTTCACTTTGCCAGAAAACACATTCTCAATCTCCAGCTTTTCTTTTAAAAATGATAATAGAAATACTTTACATTTTAAGAACACTATTATTTTTCTTTTTAGTGCTTTCTTCTAAAGAGCTCAAAGCATTGCAAAGTGCTCTTAAAAAAGTTATATTCACGTTTTCCTTCCTTTGATCCCTATGATGAAATGCAACCACCTCTCTAGTGAAATACGCTACTGCTTATGACAGTGAATAACAATTCCATACAATTCACGAGAAATAACATACCCAATTAAAACTGTAAAGGGGTCTTAGAAAGACAGACTTTAATTAGAGAAGCTGGAATGTAGCCAAGCAAAAAAGTACCATGAAAAGTGGTCATGACCTCATTTTAACACTCTGTCTTATTCAGAAGACCACATCTAGAGTAGCCCATTGCATCAGGCTGACTTGGGGCACTGATTGATTCAGCACTGAATAAATGGGAACAATGTCACATACTTAATCATCATCTGCATTTATCAAAGCAGTCGGAGATTTTCCTTGGCAAACCTCCTCCATCAGTTAACGACCCTGTGCATGTCCATTCATGGGTCATGGAAAAACACCAAATCTACCTTTTGTAACTTTCAGGGGATAATATGTATGCTATCAAACACAAAAGAAACACAAATTTTTATATAACATTGTAAGATCAAAAGCCAAAGTGATTTCAATATAAACATTAGACATTCAAATATAATTAAGCATTAAAGATTTTTAAAAACCTTTTTAAAAAAAATGTTACAAGCTAAATCTCACTAATTTCTCAAATCAGTCTTCCAGACTCATTAATTTCATGTCTATAGTAGGTGAAGCAGCAAATGCATCAAAAATAAAAACAAGAAAGATAGTCTTCATCACTTAAACATAATTCAATGATATCTTTTATTTAGAGAAAGTATTCTAACCGGCTTTCTTAAATAATAAATACACAATAAAACCTAATATATTTATATACATGTTGTATATATATAAAACTTTCTGTTATTGGATTTCTGATGTATTATAGAATTTTATGCCACTTTTATTACTTAAATTGCTATTGTAGAACCAGCTTTCATATTTTTTTTTCTCGTTTGTTCCCATGGCATACATCGCAAGGACAGACTTATAGAATATTTCAGCATATTTATAGAAGCATTTCCAGCTGCCCCATTTTTTATCAACTTTGCCCTCAAAAATAATAATTCTATATTTCTCTATTCAGCAATTACTCTCCTAACACAATGAAGGAATTGGCTGGCAATATCAATGGTTCACATTCATCTCCTTTGCCCAAATATTTAACTATGTTAAAATATACCATACTTCAACACCGCATTTTTATATTATGTAAAAGTGATCTGAAATTTTATTCCTTCAGAAATCAAGTTTGAGAACACATGTGGCTTAAATGCCCAAAAGCAAATCTATAGTCAATTCTTTTGTAATTGACTTTATTGAAAGATAAATTTGTTTCATTTTCTACATCATTCCTTTTCCCATTGGGTAATAACACTGAGTGTCGTAGGCTCAGTGTCTGAACACACTACTCTTACCAAGGATTGTGGATGTTATCCAGAATTAGCCAGTATCATACTCTGTAGTTTCCTTCAGATGATGAGTTGTGAGGATGTGTTCTCACGATTGTTAGCAATCATGGCCTCTTCAACATAAGTATTTGAAAGCCAAAATGATATAAAAGAAAAGAAGTACAGTATATGGACATTGAGAAATCCCTGAATCTTGACCACAGAGAAACCTACCATACCTTTATTTCTCCACGGTTGAATGTTCAAGCCAATAGTTCATCTTTTATTGTAATTTGAACTAAGTTCTTATCTTGTAAAACCAAAGAGGACTGACCCAAATATTAACCATGTATACATGATGTATGAACACTGCTCAGAATGGGTGTGTACACGGTGTACAGGACTGTATGATATCCTTCCTCATGGAACTAATACTCCAGAGGTAGGGGGAAGATCAACAAGTAAATAAACAAACACATAGTTAATGAGAAAATGAGACATGTTGGAAAGAAAATGAACATGGTGTTGGGATAGTGATAAACAAGGGAACATAGGCAGAAGAAATGGTCAAGGAGACTCACTAAGGAGAGGTCATACAAAGTTAAAGGAACTTTTAAAAGGATGCTTTTGTTCAGATCCTTTTCAATCTTTTGAAGTGTCTACTCCTTTTGAATACTAATAACAAATGATACTACCTTTACTAAATAATATTTATTTATACCTGCTATGTCTTAGTCACCACTGGATGACTTTTATATAATTTATCCCATGTAACCTTCAGAACTTAATAAAGTTAGAATTATTATCATATTTAGCATAAGGTAGTTATATTAAATTCTACCTAATCAGAAGAAACAATGCTTGACCCCAAAAGTCTGAATATAGAATGTGTTCACTTCAATACTATCTTCTTATAAGAGTGAATCACACTAACTACTAAATATCTGTATTATATATATTTTTAAAAATTTTTCTCTTATTGTAATTTCTTTCCTTTGAGATTAACACTCTTAAGCATTTGGGGCATGCAGTAAAAGACATGTCTGTAATTTGTTTTCTCCCAAAGGATGTATTTGACATACATAGTTAATTTTTATGTTAAAAAATCAATGTTATTAAACCTCAATGCTTATTTTAAATGTGCACAGAATTGTGCACAACCATATCATCCTTTTGATGGCTTATATACATTAATTTTTGTAATTCTAGAATCTCTCAGCAACCCTTCTTTCTCCTAAGGACTCCTTTCTTGGCCAGGTTTTACACTACCTGAACACTAAGATACAAGTTTGCCCAAGAGTAACACTTCAGAATTAAGTGGAGCTTTTTAACAAGAAAGACTATCATCCTCTTTTATTTTGTCTTTCCTGGCCTCTGATTATTATACTCAAGGGAAGCAGAGCTTCTTCTTAGGTTCTCAGTCTGAAAGAAGAAAATAAACAGAAATTGTCAATATTTACAGAGTTCTTGCTATGTGGAACTTGCACACAGCACGCTCAGCTCTGGATTCAATGGTAGGTAAGGCCAAGGAGGGATCATGCCTGAGAGAACTCAATTATGAAGACAGAAAGGAGCTTGATTTTGCAACTTTTCCCCCATTATGGTTACTAGAATTAAGAAAAGGAGGCAGAAAAGGCAGTGTTATTACTTTTTCTCTTTCTTTCTTTCTTTCTTTCTTTCTTTCTTTCTTTCTTTCTTTCTTTCTTCCTTTCTTTCTTTCTTTCACCTTGCTTATTTATTTTTGTTGTTTTCCTGTGACAATGTAAAACTACTGGCAAAATACTTTAAACAATGATTGAGGAAATTCTGAGTTTTCCTTAGCTATATTTAAATCCAAAGAGCCCTTCTTATATAGTAATGAGTTTGATTTAGGTGAAAGGGTGTTTCAGCTTGAGTGGCCAAAGCAAATGTTCTTGATATCTGGTTGGACTGGATGTCATTAAGTGTAAAAGTCTATTGCAAAGCTCTCAAGGTTATACTAAGGCAATGCAAAGCCTTGGGCTGACAAGAAGAGAGACAATTCACAGAGGGCTTTAAGATGAGCACATTGTACCGACTAAAGTGGGAGCCTTCAGTATCATTTTCTCCACAACCTCAAATCATCATGGGCTTCAAGATTATATTTGTTACTCAACTTGTGAGGTGTAGCCTGTATGGTTAAAAAAAAAAAAAAAAAGTGTTAGTGATTAATTTTGTTGCTCTCACTGTGACTACTTGCAAACTTTATCAATATAAGTTCCTTTCTCAGGTTAGTTTTTTTCCATGAGCTCTCTGGAACCACTTATTTTATTTTTTAAAAGGCAAGATAACAAGGAACACATCACTTCATATCTATATTGTCACATGTAGTTTCTTTGATAAAATTACAACAGAAAGAAAAATTGCCTCCACATATGTACCCATGGCAGAGGCATCTTGTAGTACTTTGATATTTCATGATATGAAATATCATTAAATATTTCTGACCTTGCCATCTAAGTACCTCTTAACCTATTTTAATGCTTTATTAAACTCTTACTATGTGCCAGGGAAGACTGTGTACACCACCTCCTTTCAGGTTCACTGTGAGCAAGAGGTAGGTGTTATTATTATCTTCCTTTACAGATAGGAAAACAAAAACTTAACAGGATGATCTTACCTGTAAGACACAGAGTTACCATGTACAGAAACAAGGACATAAGTCAAGCAAGTAGAGTCCAAGTGTAGTTCTGCATGCTACTAAGAACTGGTTTGAACTATTACACAGGTCTGCATCTAACAAGTATGCGTATAACTTTCTGAATGTGTCTATGGAAAAAAGATATGTTTTAAAATATTTTACATGAAGAAGTTCTTAAAAGAAGGGAATTAAATTAAAACATGGAATTTTAAACGAACATTTACTATTATTTAATCAAATACTCATGAATGAGGACAGTAGTAAATGGACAATCTAAGTTCTACTCCACTCACAGCTATTTCATTGATCTTGGGCCACTGGGCCCACATGTGTAAAGTGAGGCAGTAGGCAGAAATTTTGGTTACAAAGACCCTTCCCAAACCGAAACATAAAATTTTAAATTAAATTACTTTAATCTCATAGAACTTCACTATTCTTAAATCTGCAGATAGCAGCAGTAATAGGGAAATGCTATAGGGAATGAAGTTGCACCCACTCAACATTCTATGGATATGAGTTTATGGACCCATATTAAAGAGAAAGATTATTGCACTTATTAGAGATGGTTTCTATAAGCAAGTAAAATTAGGAAGATAGAGGTTGCCTCTATTAGAAAGAGTAAGAAATAAGGAACCAAGCTGAATTCCATTTATTTTAGCTTACTGATTTTCAGGTTTGTTTACTATGTGCCAAACACAACTTAAAATTAAAGTAATAATTTAGAAGTTATTGCTTTAAAGCAAAGGAAGAAAGGGGTCTCTGCGGGAAAGTGTTTCCCTAGAGTTTTCCTAATACTGATTAACACTAGTTTTTGAAATGTTAATTAGTTTTGAGCTTAACAGCTAGTCATTGTCTAAAAAGGCATGGCGCAAAACTTTTTCAAAGTGTGGACTAAGGACTATTTAACTCTTTAATGCCAAGGACTGGCCATTTACTCCATTTCTGGCCACTGAACCATGGGAATGCCAGGACTGATTAGCTGTGGTGATTAGCAGGCTGACGTTAGGACTAGAATCACTTGTCATTCGCTTACATTGAGAGACTACTCAGGAATTTTCTAACTTTTATCAGAGCAATGCATTCCGTTTAGCAGTGTTATGGGATGCATATTTTTAAACCTTTACAGACTATGAATAGACTTAATATAATCTATACTACTTTTGAAATAAGATCGAAAATTGCTATATTTTAGTGATTGGCTCTGTTATTTAATTGGTATAATGGCAGAAAATAGAGCTGCTCGTTTCTTAGGCTGTATCTTAGAGCCAATATTAATACTTCTTTTAAATCTGTGCCATCTAAATTTCACATGTTCCTATTGCTTTTCAGTGAAGCAAAACACTCATAAAAGTATAGTCACTAAAAACTTCATAAAAGAGAAGAATACTTATGGAGAAATATGCCTTTATAAACACCAGTTAATAATCAGAATAAGACAATGGAAATCAGAAAAGGGTATATAGTAACAAATGTTTGCCCTACTTCATGATTTTATTTATAAAGCAAAATGCCCTTATGTCTAGGTAATCCTATGTATGACTTCACCATCATTCACTCCATTTTACTATGCAGGAACAGAGTTAAGAATTTGCACAAAGTTTTAAAATTAAGTAGTAGTCTGTATTTGAAAATGTTCTTTCTATTACTATCATCATTTTAAGATTAAGTAGCAATCCTTCATGAAGACTTAAAAATACACAAATAGCCAGCTGTGCTGGTACACACCTGTAATTCCAGTGACTCAGGGAGGCTTATGCAGGATTGCAACTTAGAGGCTAGCCTCAGCAACTTAGTGAGACCCTGTCTTAAAATAAAAAGGGCTAGGGATGAAGCTCAGTGGTTGCATGCTCCTGGTTTCAATCCCTAGTACCCTCCCCCCACCATAAACAAACAAAAAACACATCCACAGGTATTTTCCCCCTTGGCATATAAAATTTCTTTAACCATATTTGGGCAAGAATCTAGTCTTCTGCAAATGGAAAACTCTACATTATGGCATGGAATAATCTATTGTAGAACATGTTATTGAAGTAGCTGCTTAAGTATTAAACTATGAAAAATTAATAATTTATTTCTTTTCAAAATAAGGCAACATTATAGTATAGAAATTAAGGCAAAAAAAAAAAAACCCTAGGTGGACATTTTTGAGAAACATCTTAATTCTGAGAAGGTATATAGCAAAGCTAAGGTCACAGATAGTGAGAAATAAAATAATAACCAGAGTAGATTGTCTTCTAGTGAAAGTGATGCCTCTAGGAGACTATTCTGCCTGATAATATAGCATTTGCAGAAAGACCAAAGTCTGTGAGAAAAAGAGGGGAAGCAGAATTGGTACTCTGAGGGAAAGTTGATTCAGAAGCATAGTAATGCAATAAAAGGAGAATCTTAAGGATGCTATTAAAAAAAAAAAAACACCTCAAATTTAATTTTAATATTAGTCTTTTCACATAACATTCTAAATAATGTTGTTTTTTTATTTCTAAATTACATTAAAGAGAATCTTTTTAAAAATCACTATCCTTTAGATTTATTTGACATTATTATTATAATTTTCCAGATTCTTCCATAGTCTTTTGAATCATCTATTCCTGTTTCTTTTCTTTTGTAGGAATTAATATGCATTGTTCTTTCATGTAGAATTCTTTTCTTTCATTTCAGTTTACTTGTATTTTTCTCAGCCTCCCATGGCATTTGATAACTTTGTTAATATTTGATTTCTTTTTAATAGCACAAATAAACGTTTTAGTCATCTTTTTTGCTCCTGTGACTGAAAAACCAGACCAGAACAATTGTAGAAGAAGAAGTTTATTTGGAGGCTCAGGATTTCAGAAGTCTCAATGCATTGATGACAGGTTCTATTTCTCAGGGCTTTAGGTGAGACAGAACATCATGGCAGAAGAGTATAGTGGAGGGAAGTCGCTCAAATGATGATCAACCACTGGCCAGATACACAATGTGTTCTCCAAAGGCATGCCCCAAGGAACCCAACTCCTCCAGCCATACCCTACCCACCTTCAGTTACCACCCAGTTAATCCCATCAGGGGATTAATTCACTGATTGGGTGAGGGCTCTCATAACCCAATTTTTCCTCTAAACCTTGCATTGTCTAATGTGAGCTTTTGGGGGACACCCCACATCCAAATCATAACAATAAAGGAACTACAGAAACTAAACCAGGCATAAGAGTAGGGCCTTAGATCTCAGCAGCGTAGGTGGTAGCCAACGATGAAGAGACCTGATAGAATGGTTAAACCCCTTTTCAGGAGTCTCTCAAAGCTGAGATGCTCAAAAGGAGCCAAACACACTTAAAGCAATTTGATTGTGTTACCTTAGCTTCCACATATTGTCATAGAGTTTACAAACTACATTACTTATGTGTATGGTAAGCTATTGCTTTTACAGAAAAAACAACAACAACAACATACACTAGAAAGACCAAATTATTCATGAACTAAGCTATAACCTGCACACCACATTGAATAAATGGCAATTTTCTGAAAAATCTTTTTAATTTACACCAAGCACATTTTCATCACACCAATTAAATCCATTAGCCCACAGTTTGTTGAATTTAACATAATAACATAAAGAACTACCAAAGATATACTAACAAATCTGTACAAGGAATGAACATGTGTATATGAGAATGAGACACAAAGCAGGGATCTGTATAATTACATAATTAATTAAATGTTTCTTTGATTTTTGCAGTTACCTTTTAAAGTTATCATTAATAAACAGATATTTCAAATGACTTATCATCAAGGGGAACATTTTCCAATCAATCTTATATTCACTGTTATTGGAACTAAAAGTATATGTAATGAGAAGCCTTTGATGATAATCAAAGTGGAGACTGAGTACAAGTCCTAACACTAATGCTCATGAGACTTTGGGCAAGTACCTCTCTGATCAATGTCTGCAACTTGAAGATAAAAGCATGATTCAAAAACTTTAAGTCAGCAGATAGTGTTGCATGCACAGACATAAGGGGTTCATATTTTGCCTTCTGGGGATAGTGTTACCACTCTCACCTAAGAGTGTGACCATCATAGTACAGAAAGTCAACAATCTGCTGTAAAATCCATTTTCTTAACACCTCCAAAACAAATTAATATTTTAGGACATTAATCACATGTATGAAGCTTTGAAGAAAGCTCTATATTAATTAATTAACAAAAAATAACTGACATAGGGAATCATTATATTCTGTATTTTGATAGCCTGCCCAAACAATTTCTCCTTAAAGACAGATTTATGAGTCAATTCATAAAAGGAATATTTATTAATTTACAATGAAATAGCATAGGTTTTAAGTAGAGGTCCATTCCCTATCTGCAGATTAAAAAGTGAAGCAAAACAACCACTAAAAAATTCCTTTGTGAATATAAAATCAAAGCAAGGGGGAATTAGATTGATTGAATGCTTTAATACCATCATGCTAAGACAGAATGATAAAGCATCTATGTCTTAATAGAGATGATTTTAATAACATTAGCACCTAACACTTATGGAACATTTCTTATGTGCCAACTATTTTTCTAAGTATGCGTTAGTTCATTTAATGTTCATTAAGTCTAGTGTAAGAAGTCCTGTTATTATCTTTGTTTTATAATGAAGAATCTGACACAGAAGGGTTTGTTAACTTGCATATGATTGCAAAGCAAGAAATGGTAGAGAGAAAACAAACTAACCTAGGGGACTTAAATTATCAGTGTCTGTTGGATAGAATGAGTTGCTGTCTTATAGAATGTCTTGTAAATACTAACTTAATGAATAAAGCTGTATCATTTTCAGGCTAAAATGGACTGAGATTAAAAAGTATTTTTAGTGATAAGATAGGCATTACACACTACTAACATTTTTTAATTAGCCAGGAGGGTACAATTGGCATATCCAATCTCATGATTCTCATGCTCAGTATTTCCCTAGAGGTAGCCTCTATTTTCAAATTGACATTGTTTTTTTAAAGGTGGTTTATTTTTTTTTCAACCAATATTTATAGTGTGCCTACTATGTACCTGGATCTTTATCAGGTACTCTGACTATAATATAACAGAAAAGACAAAAATACCCACTTTCATGGAACTTAGTCTATTAGCTGTAAACACTAAGTGAATGAACAGATAAAATTAATACAGAAGGTAAGTGGGTAGTGAAAGAAAAACAAGGTGCAAAAATAGAGAAGACAGGTGGGAATCTATTTTCTACAAGGTAGTCGAGGAAGATTTCTCTATGAAGTTACATTTGCTTTATTAAGCAGCAATCATACAAAGATTCAGGAAAAACACTTTCTAGCAAGAATGAACGGTGAGTTCAGAGAGCTGGGTGCAAAAGAAAAGAGCAAAGAAAAGAGTGGAGTGTGTTCTAGGTGTGTTATATCTATTCAACTGGTTCACAGCCAAATGTTGCAAGGCTGGGAATCACTCTATCTTCTTGGCATATCTCTACTCTGATTTAAATATTTTACTATCAGAGAAAAATTATATGAAAATAAAGTTTGCCAAAATGGGTAAAATAAATATGTTGATTGAAAAAGACAAACCTAGAATTTAAGGAAATGGAAAACAGGCAGCAAAACGGATGGGAAAACATACCACGCAAATACTAACTTAATGAAAATGAATAAAGCTATATCATTTTCAGGCTAAAATGGACTGAGACAAAAAGTACTTTTTTGATAAGGTAGGCATTACACACTATTAACATTTTTTAATTAGCAAGGAGGGTACAATAATTCTCAAACTACTGTGAAAGTAAAATTCAGATTCAAAACACATGCAGAAAAAAAAATCAAATAAAACTGATGACAAAAATGTTAAAGCCAGCATGGCAGTGGGTGATAGTAACACATCTCTCAGTGATAGATCAATAGACAAAATTCCTAAAATGGTCTGAGTTAGAATTAACAACAGACAGATGAATGAAGCTTAATGCCAAGCCTCTTTCAGCAACTACGTAATAACTCACCCCTGCCCAATATGGAGGAAAGTTTTGTAAGAATTGATCATATGTGAGGCCAATAGCAATTCTAATGGAATTTAAAAGAACTGATATCATACAGACTGTATTCTTAGAGAATCAGCAAAGCATATCAGAAATCAATGAAAATAAAAAACCTTAAAATATGTTAGAAATTTAATTAAAAATATCTCATACATCAAAGAAGAAATTATAATGGAAGTTAGGAAACACTTGGATGTAAAAAAAAAAAATGCAAATAGCACCAAATACCAAACACTTGTTAGAAGCAGGAAAAGCAGTAGAGAAGGGAAAAGCATTTGCTGAATTATTTATGTTAATACATCTAAAAGAAAAAAATACATTAAGAACTTTAGGAAAAGGAAATATAATAAATGCAAAGAAGGTAATCATAAAGAGATATTGAAGAAAAGATATTAATGAGATAGAAATTCAATATTAAATAGACAAAATCAATAAAACCAAAACCACTACTTTGAAAAGGATAAAAATACAAAAGCCTCTAGAATCAAAAATAGGAATGGAGACAGAAATAAGTCATTTCTACGATGATAAAGGAAACATAATTTTAGCTTCAGTCAAGATTAGAAGTATGGAGAAATATCAATGATGTTATTAAATTTGAAAACTTGTTGAAATGGACACCTTCTTAGAAAATCATACATTACTACATCCGACTCCAAGAAGAATGGGGAAACTTGAGAGGCAGCATAGCAGAGTAAATAATTTAAACATCTTCCCATGTCAGGAGAAATCTCTTAGAAGGTTCCTGTATGGTCCCTGTTTTAGTCAGTGCCAGTGTTCTGAAAGAAAAGAAAAAAAATCATCTCTGTTTCCTTACACTATGAGAGTGGCAGTTAGATGTTCCCCAAAATAATTTTAGTTTTTGCTTTTATTTTGTTTTAAATTCTATAAAAATAGTCCAAGAAATCAAGAGCCAACTTTAAATATCTACCTAACTCTGTACACAAATCATGTCGTCTTATAAGATCCTTTCTTCTATATTATTCTTCCCACCAGGAAAAAAAACAGTGAAGGGATCAGAAACCAGGCACTTGAATGGGGATAGGAGCAACTGGAACAAGCAAGGAAAGAAGAGTTGCAGTATTCTCTGTCTCAGTATGCTCAACTCAAATAAAGGAGTTATATAATTATGCCCCATACTGGACACTTTAATTTTTGAAATAATGTTACTTTTGAAATGAATCTAAAATCACCTGAAGTGGTAGTGGGGTGAGGGCAGGAGGAAAAGGAAAGTAGAAAATAAATAATAAAGACCAAATTATAAAACAGTTCTGAAACTCTGATCAAGACTCCATCAAAGGGCTAAGGAAAAAATATTTCAGAAAATTGGTTTATAGGGTCATTAAAACCAGAAAATATTTTTCTTGTATTTATTTTAACAATATCATCTTCTTTAGTAAAACTTGTATTGTCATGGGTTTAATTGTGTTGATCCCAAATTCTTATGCTCAAGTTCTAATCCTAAATATCCCTGGATATGACTTTCGTTGGAAATAAAATCCTTGCAGGTGTAATTAGTGAAGGTGACATTATACTTGAGTAGGATGGACCCTTAATCCAATATGACTGGTTGTCTTTATGAAAAAGAAAAAATTTGAACACACGCAGGTGGATAAGAAGAAACCTGTAGAAAAATAAAGAGAACCATCTACAAGCCAGTGAGAAAAACCTGAAACATATCTTCACCCACAGCTCTCAGAAGAAACCTGTTTTACTCTGTCTAGTTTTATATAACAAGATACCACAAACTGGTTGTCATAAAGAGGATAAATTTGATTCTCCAAAGTCCTGGAGTCTGGAAGTCCTAAATCAGGGTTCCAGCAAAGTTGGTTCTGGGAAGGTGCTCTTCCTCTCTTGTAGACAGCTGCCAGTTGCGTTTTCACTCTCTCCTATGTGGACAGAGAGGAAGTACTGGTCTTTCATACTCTTTAGCAGGATACCAGTCCCCACCTTCATGATTTTATCCAAACCTAATAACCTTCCAAAAACTCTCACCTCCAATAACATTAAATTAGGGGTTAAGACTCCAACACATGCAATAACATTAAATTAGGGGTTAAGACTCCAACACATGCAGTAACATTAAATTAGGGGTTAAGACTCCAACACATGCCTGTTGGAAGGACACAAATTTTGAGTCAGAATAGAAATATCCTCCCAACATCTTAATTTCAAATTGCTAGCCTCCAGATCTATAAAGCCTATTATTGAAGGCACCTAGTTTGTTATGGCAAGCATAGCAAAATAATCCAATTGGTTATCCAAGGATACGATTGCTTTTGTTTTAATTATTAACTAACACATTTTAGCCATTTTCTTTTCTATTTTTTTAAGGGATAGAGTCTTGCTATTTTTCCCAGATGGGCCTTAAACTCCTGGGTTCAAGCAATCCTCCTGCCTCAGCTTCCCTAGTAGCTGAAACTACAGGTGTGTGCCTCTGTGCCCAGCTTATTTTCTTTTTTAACTGAAAATTTGGCTCAGTAATTTTTTATCATTTTGCTCAATATTTTAAAAGGCCTATGTATTACTTAACCTTTATGAGCTTCAGGTTTTTGTTTGAAAGTAAATTCAGATTGTTTGACAACCATACTCAAAATCCCCTAGTGGCTTCTGATCACAGCAACAATATCAATATAAAAATTGAGCTTGTAGCAGTCCACAAATCCAAGTGATCTGGATAGTGTCTATATCTCTAAAATCAAATTCTTCTTTCCCCCTCCTTTACTTAATCCCTTCATGTGTATTGCCCAAACAATCCAAGTTCATTCTGTTCTCTAGATTTGGGCACATAACTTTCCTTCTTTTATTTCTTGTTACCAACCATAGCTATTGAAATTTTATCTTCACCACTGTTAACTCTACCTCATTACCCTGTTTTCCCCTCTTCATTTGTTCTGGCCTGAAATAATCTTATTTGGGGTTTGAGTATTATCTCCTCTCCTAGAAATTAATCTTAAGGATAGTGACTCGTCATTTTTATTAATCCCTATATATCCTTTTGTCCCTGAGCTCTTAAAAAATGTATCAAATTGAATAATCAAGTATTTATTTTTCTGTGTTTATAATGTTTTACAAATCATGACTACATGGACAACAATCCTGAAAGACTTGAAAAAAAACAGATAATATTGATAAATTGCCTATCATATAAATAAATGAAAATATTATGCAAAAATAATTTTTAAAATACTTAAAACTTTTGTTAAGAAAAAATAGTTGTAAAGGTCATCTTTTGATGATTTTTAAAATGTCTTAAAAATACATAATCCATACCTTTACCTATTCAAAAGTACAAATAAGACTTGAAGTTAGTAGCCTTTAAGAAATGTTTTGACTACAGTTAAATAACATTTATTTGTGAAAGCACACAAATAGAATGAAATACGCTTATTTTATTAATGGAAGTATTTGCAAAATACATGATATAGAAGATGGCACACAGAGGTCTTCAATTGTAAGCCTCCCTAAACATGTTAGTTCTGCTAAAATTAAATTCACGATAGAGGAAGGAGAGCTTGGGCAGAGCATTATAGCCCACATTTGAGTAGTCTCCAGGTCTTTTTAAATATGTCTAGTATTTCTGGCACTTTGCTGACCTAATGCCTTCTCCACAAATATGGGATGTGTAGACCAGTGTTCCTGTCTCTCAGATCACCTATCCCAAGAAAGTATTCCTAAATTCCTGATCCTTTACCATTCCAAAGCCAGGGTTTGGGCTGGAATCTCCTGGAAACTGCTCTCTTGGACGAAGGTTTTGAATTGCCTAAATTTTCCCTGTTTGCAATTTGCTTTTGAAATTAAAGTATTATGAACTGCCAGGGGCCTCCAGTAAAACACATGGTGACTTGGAAAATGTATCTCTCTGCACTGTACATTCACTGGTTTTCATGAATATTTGAACCAAAGCAGGAAATAGTAAAGGGATCTATCCTAAGATCAAGCTAAATAGCTAACTATACATTGCCAGTCTCAAGGTAGCAGGGTTCTGGCATGAAACTCCATTTTCTCTTAGAATAATTTGCATTGGGATTATGGGCTAAATATTAGCAAAGTGTCTAAGCTTATATTATAAATAAATAAATATATATATATATATATATATATATATATATATATTTTTTTTTTTTTCTTCCTTTTGGTACTAAGGATGGAACCCAGGGGCTATGATTCTTCATGAGACTGCACTTTGGCATTTAAGTGCAACATATGCAAGTCTAACTTGTAGGCTCTGTCTTTACATTTATCCAAATTCTCTACATGATGGCAGCCAACTTTTAATGAAAAGCATTGCTGCACAACATGATTTACTTGCTCTTTGAATTTTTTTCTAGAAAGATTTTGCTTTACATTAAATAGAAACTGAACTTTTACTAAAGCTTCTGCTGCTGATTAAAATTTGTTTTATAAACCAACAATCTATCCAAACACTGAATCCTATGAAAAAAATAAAATGATAATCAATATAATTTGTTTTGTTTGATGCTATAATAACTGTTTAGACTACACAAAATTACCTTCTCTTTGTATGAAAATCATATTTCAAAATTCACTGGATTTGTATTTCTTATGGTGAATTATGCAGTATTTAAACAAAGCATGGAAAGACAAAGAGAACAAGAAGGGAAATCTTAAAAAGAAAACAAATTTAGTGAAAACAAGAGGAGGAATAGAGAAAAGGAAGCCCACTAGAAACTGCAGAAGCTGCATTATCTGTATATAATGTGGCTATAATACTACATTGGTCAGCAACTATAATGTAAAAGGTAATGTGTAAGAGTTTTTATATGCTTTTCAGAACTATAAAGGGAGTGTGAGTGGATTTTAAACATTTTGATTAGCACCACAAAGATTTTAATGCTTTATTTAAACAGTTTGCTATAGGGCAAACACATTTGGTAGACAAGTAAAATGAAAGCACAGGCATCAGTTTCTCTGTTTTCTATTAAGTAATGTTGCGAAGTAAGCAGAAGTTGGATTCAGATATCAGATAATTATCTCCACACTGTGTGTCACAGTAAATAATTTTAATTGGTTTAACTTCAGGGACCATTACTGGCCTAATTAGAAACATGAAAAGGCTACAAGTATTAGGAAATATCCTGAAGGAATGAGAACATTAGCAATTCTGTCAAGCCATTTTTAAAATAAGTACACAGTAGCATCCACATTTCAGTGAAAGGCAGGGTACTTGAAAGGTGCTTTTAGGAAAACAGTGCTTGTGAGTTTGTAATAAGACACTGTAAAAGGAAGCACAGAAATTGGGTAAAAGACTGACATGTATGCTATTTCTGTGTTGAAAACATTCTAATCTTGCTCAGATTGCTGTTTCTAAAAGATGCAAGTTAGTGTTTTCAAAGTAAAGGAACAGTAGTTGAGGTGAGCTGTATGTGTATCAAGAACATATTTGCTTGCTAAAAGAAAAAACAATCTTTGAATAAAATGACTTTACCTAAACATCTTCTGCATACTAGGGAGATGTTCTGAGTGAAGAACTACATTGAACGCTTATTATCATTTGTTTTTCTCTCCAGTTCTCAAAAATTCATTAAAAACACATGGCTATTATTCTGGGAAAGATACATATATGTGTTATATTTACTACACTGGATGCCATAGTTTGTATCTAGAAAATGGCTATATTCTGAAAGAAAATTGAGATACTGTGACCTTTGAGTCAAAGATTATACTAAAGAAATCCTTTTTACTTTCAACACCAAGATCCCCAGTTAAGTGAGTGAAATTCTGACATTATATAAGATACCTAGAATTCCATAACATTTTTAAAGGAACAAATAATACCAGGAGCTTTTTTTCTTTCTTTTATGGTATTAGGGATAGAACCCAGTGGTACTTTACCATCAAACTACACTCCCTGTCCTTTTAGTTATTTATTTAATTTTGAGAGAGGATCTTCCTAAGATGCTTGGGCTCCCACTAAGTTGGAGAGGCTGGCCTCAAACTTGTGAACAGGAATCCTCTCTCACCCCTCTGCGAGTCACTGGGATTATAAGTGTGCACTATCATACCAGGTATACCAGGAGCTTTTAAACAATAGTTATATTGCAAAATTTTTGTGTTTATGATGTAATCTAGTTTTTAGTTTTTCATTTTCTGAAATGGCTGATGGTAACATTAGACCATGTTATTTGGGATAAATAGATTTTAAGTGGACCACAATCTTGAAGTTATGAGAATCAAGAACATTTGGGGGCTGGGGTTGTGGCTTAATGTTAGGTGCTTTTAGGAAAACAGTGCTTTTAAGTTTGTCTGGCATGTGTGAGGCAATGGGTTAGAATCTCAGCACCGCATATAAATAAATAAGTAGAATAAAGGTCCATTAACAACTAAAAAAACATTTAAAAATTAATCAAGCACATTTTTAATCTTTAGTTATTTATTTTAAATGCAAAGGGTAAGAAGGGAAATAGAAAAATAGCATATGATAAACTACAAATAATTTTGAAGAAAGGACATATTACTAAATAAGAGCAAATCGTGTAATTTCATTCCTCTTGATAATGTGGGTACACTCTCAAATATAATATAGCATCAATGTAATTGAGTATTTAAAAAGTTGAGAAAATCCACAGCTCCACCAAAGCTTAAAAACAAAAAAAAAGGCAGTATGCCTAAGAATTCACACTACAGATTTTCTCAGGAATATACTCCCAGACAATTCCTCATGGGCCCATGCTTATTTATGTGTTCATAAAATCCCATTTCTACCTTTTGCAGTACCTTTACACTGAACATTCTAAAATAATACCACCAATTATCATAACTATATATTTGTATGTTGCTAAATTTTGGCAAACTTATTTGACTGATGCACATATAGTAATTTAGACTTGAATTTTCTTAACAAGCTTATAACATATTCTCTCTGCCTTCATGAAAGAATATATAATATATGCACACAAAGAAAATGGGAATAATTCATATGGAATAATGTGTAACTACAGAATAGATAAATTGCTTGTAGATTTGCTAAGGGAAACACACACATAATTGTTGATTATTATCAAATAATACTTACTGCCTGCCCACCAAACACATGTTCCATATTTCAAATATCTTCCAAATGTAGAGGGGGTGGGAGGATGAGGGGGAGAATAAAAATGTGGTTGCTTATACAAATATACATGCTCATATACGTACACAAACATACATACATATGTTCATATATTTCAGCTTTGCCCATATGTTCTGAAAATAGCAGCCCGGAAAATTTGTACCCAACACATCCCACTCTCAGAGTGAGGATACAAATGAAGACAAACTTTCCTAGTAGTTTACCTAAGTTACTCAACTGCATAAAATCCCTTAGGACACTGCATTCTTTTAGACCACTGAACGCTGCCTTCATACTCACTCTATTTTTCAAAACACCAGTTTGATCCCTTAAAGAAGTCTGAGAATATTTTCTTTGATCTCCTGTTCCACAAAATAAAATATCTGTCCCCACATTCAAGGATCCACAAAAATGAGTAAAGAAGCAGATTGTCTCATGGGCCTCGGTTTCAGAAGTTTTCTTAGAAAACATTGAGAGGATCCCTGGGTGAAGGCAAAAATGATTCCATCATATTTCTGTGCTATTCTCTGATAATTTGCATAGTGTCTGATAATGTAAATTATTAAAATAATGTTGTTTTGCTTTGGAAAACATCATTGAACTCACAAAATATGAATCATGTAATGGAGTAAGTGTGTCTTTTTAATTAATATTCCTGGTTTAGATGCCTGACTTCACCTCTTATGTAGCAACTAAACATAAAAAATTTTCTTATTTATGCAATGGCGGTAAAAGTTGAGCTACTGGGAAAAATCACTGTGCATAAAACACTTGGCTTACAATCCGACTAAAGATTCCCATTAATTCTGTTATGCTGTGTTATCTTTAAGGATCTGTTTCTATAATTTAGATGCAATCACTCATTGAGTGTAAAATCTTTGCTCATGCAGCACAGGCCAAACTACTTTAAATTCTGCCATGATATCAGGTAACCAAGTTTCCTATAGAGATATCATTTCATAAGAGAAGCCTCATAGTGATTTCTTTACTTTGGTCTTGGCAGATCCTTCCTAAATCCCATGACATCCCATGCAACCATATATATATCATTCCATCTCTATTTACCTCCCAATTCCTCACTCAATCTCCTGCCAGTAGCCCCCATTCAGTGGTCTAAAGGTGAGCATTAGATCCCAAAGTGACAAATCCAGTTCTCTCTTTCCAGCTTCTACGACCTGAAAAAAAATTATTAACCCAAGAGAAGGGTTGTGATTTCTGAAGGAATATGTACTTTCTCATGCACAAACAAACCACACACACATACATTATACATACATACATAAACATTACCCAGAAAGGAAGCAGTTGGCTAGTCAGGAGCAAAAATAAAAGGAGAGAGTATTGTCTTGGGGTCCCTGAAGTATTCATGCTCAACTGTGAGACTGTACTTGTCTCCTTATTGTAAGCTCCAACCCCTTTTCACTCCCCATTTTTTTCTGCTTTTGTTTGGTTCTTGTTAACTAAAGAATTTCTGCTTCCATAACTATATGTTAAACTTTAGCATAAGTATCAATGAAATAATTCTGTAAAATGAAATTAATTTAAAAAGTAATTTTAATAGCAGAAATAACCTACTTTCTTTTTATAATGGTTTGGTTTATACTTTGCAGCCAAGTAAATATTAAAATAGAATTCTTAGGTTAAAGCAAGAAACTAATTGACTTCGAATGTAATCTCAAGTTTTCTATGGGGTTTTCCCAATTCCTTGAGATCTGGAAAACTCATGGATACCAGCATCCCTGTAAATTTACGTTTATGATAGTGTGTTAAACTTTTAGGAGAGAACTTAGTAGCAACAGAATTTATTGCATGGGGCAATGAAGCGTCCCAATTAAAGACTCTCTTGGATAACTTAGCAACTGCGTTAATATAAGAGTCTACAAACTCTTCTCTGCTTCTACTCTCATCTTGTACAAGAAGAAAGGTGATGAGTAATTTGAGTTATAACCTTCTTGAAAGTCTGCTTCTAGTGAGTTTTAAAAATTATAACCAGGAATTTTCTTATATTCTTCCATATTTGAAAAAAAAATCTTATTATTTATTCATATATACAACTAAGCTCTGAGTTCCTGACTAGGCATCTTGCAAGAATACCTTCTTGAGCACTGAAACTCAGATTTCAGATTTGACTGTGCACAAAGGATTATCTTAAAAGGTTTAAAAAAATCAGATATCTGAGCCCTACAATCACAGATGATCTTTCATTATTTTGGAAATGAACCAAAGAATCTCCAATTTTCAAAAAGTTATTTAAAATCCAACATTTTACAAAACAGTAGAGTATCTAACATGATGTTGTGAACACTTGAAAACACTTCAAATACTATATAAATTACAACTAACTATACTTAAGACTTTGATTGCCCAAAAGAACAAGTTCATTGGTTAAATAGAAATTTTAAATCTTGGCACATATTTTCATTTGATGCCACTCAGTTATCTAAACAAAAGAAATAGCAAGATTTGTTCTTTTAAAAAAAGATTTATAATATTATTGTGCTGCAGTTAAGGACATGAGTGCTATACTTATGTTACTTTCAACTGACTTCATTATAAATAATATTAATCTTAAAAATAGAAGATTCTTGTTTGATCTAAAGTTTTGAAAGATGATATTTAGTTACACTGTAATACTACAAAACACTGTTACTATTATTACCATAATCATTAAAATTAGTTATTTTATTTATGTATACAAATTATGAAATATAAAGGAAAAACTACCATTTTAATTGTTTTATCAATGGGTAACTTCTGTTTCTAAAGGAACTTATTTAAATCATCTTTTTGGATGCGGTCTATATTGCTGTAATAAAGTTATGCAATAAAGTTATTAAGACTTTAATTTCATAATCTCTAAATAATGAGTTAATGTAGAAGTCATAGTAATTTACTTTCATTATATTATCTAAAAAGAAATAGAATTTCATTTAAATATTATATTTAATATAGTAGACTTACTTTAGAACTTCATGGATATTCAGCAAACTAGTTATATATTCATATGCCACTTAATAATTAATAAATCAGCAGCATAAATTGAATCCTTGCATTAGGTCAATATTAAAGTGAAAACAAGAAAAAAAGTTACTTTTTTTTAAAGTTGATTTTTTAAAATTATAATCCATGGTTAGAGTAAAATAACTTTGAAACTTAATATGAGGTATGACCACATTTCTATTCCATGCTAATGTTTAAATATAACTTAACTCTAAAGCTTCTTTATAGCAAATAAAAAAAAATCAACAGCAAGAAGAGAAAGCCCATAGAATGGGAGAAAATCTTTGCCATCTGCTCCTCAGATAGGGCATTAATATCAAAAAGCCTAACACTAAAAACAAAAAACCCAACCAATAGATGGGCAAAGGAACTAAACACATACTTCTCAAAAGAAGAATTATGAACAGACAACAAATGTATAAAATCATTCAACATCTCTAGAAATTAGAGAAATGCAAATTAAAATTACATTGAGATTTCATCTCAATACAGTCAGAATGCCAATTATCAAGAATACATTTAACAATAAATGTTGCTGAGGATGTGGAGAAATGGTCACTGTTAAACTTGGTTGGGGGGACTGAAAATTGGTACAACCACTCTTGAAAGCAGTATGGTAATTACTCAAAAACTAAGAATGGAACCACCATTTGAATTATTTATCCCATTCCTTGGTATAGATCCAAAGGATTTAAAATTGGTATTCTATAGTGAAACAACCACATCAATGTTTATACCAGCAAAATTCACAATAGCTAAGCTATGGAGCCAACATAGTGCCCTTTAACAGATGTATGGATAAAGAAAATGTGGTATATATGCACAGTGGAGTATGACTCAGCCATAAAGAATGACTTTATGGCATTTGCTCGTAAACAGGGCGAATCTGGAGATGATCATGCTAAGTGAAATAAACCAGTCCCCAAAAGCCAAAAGTTGAATGTTTTCTATTATATGTGGAAGCTAACTCTTAATAAGGGAATGGGGTGGATGATAAAAATCCATTGGATTAGACAAAGGGGAATGAAAGGAAGGGTGGAGGATGAGAAAAGTAAAGACAGTGGAATGAATCTGACTTAACTTTCTTGGGGGGGGTGGGTGGTCTGCAGAGGCAGTTACTGGGAATGAACTCATGCACTTGACCACTGAACCATATCCCCAGCCTTATTTTTTATATTTTATTTAGGGACAGGGTCTCACTGAGTTGCCTAGCACCTTGCTTTTGCTGAAGTTGACTTTGAACTTGCAATCCTCCTGCCTCAACCTCCTGAGCTGCTGGGATTACAGGCATGTGTCACTGCACCCAGCTCTGACATAACTTTCCTATGTACATGTATGACTATACCACAGTGAATCTCACCACTATGTACATTCACAAGAAATTAATTTAAAAAAATAAATTGAACAACTATGGGTAAATGGCAGAAAGAACAATAGAGAGAAGGGAATAGGGTATGAGGGGAGGAAAGGAGAAGGAAAGAAGGAAAGGTATTGGGGACTGAATTAGAACAAGATTTATTCCATTCTTTTATAATTATGTAAAAATGGATTCTACTATTATGTATAACTAAAAAGAAGTGATAAAATTTTTTAAAAAAAATTTAAATCATAAAATCATTTTTAATTATCAGGTATGATAGTGTTTCTTGGTTTTGATTATCATAAACAGTACTGTAAGGTGCACCATAAATGTATACACTTAGGCAAAACTCACCTGATTATTTCCTTATGTTCTAGTAAGGTATTTACTGCATTAAAATATGACTATATTTTAAAAGTTTTTGATTGCTTATGATTGGAATCAATTTTCATCTTCTTAGCTAATATTTTAAATGAAACTGGTCTATTCAATCAATAATATATGCTTTTATATCACCTCTCTGCTAAAGTTCTGGGTTTATTTATTATTTTCTGTTTAAAGTGGTAGGGGCATTTTCTTTGTGAGATTGAAGATCATTCTTTTTTTTTTTAGCTGCAGAATCATGTAGAGTATTTGACATACACTTGTGTACACACTGAAGTGTTTATACTTCAAATGGTAGATTCAAAGCCAGGGAGTGACACATACCTGTAATCTCAGCAGCTCAGGAGGCTGAGACAGGATCCCAGCAGCTCAAAATTGAGACAGATGTATCCTAAGTTCAAAGCCAGACTCTGCAACGTAGCAAGACCCTGCCCCCCAAAAAGAAGGACTGGTATATCCGTGATTAAGTACCCCGAGACTCAATCCCCAATACCCACCCCCCCCAAAAAAATGGTAGATTCAAACATGAGGAAGGTGACATCCCTAATACCCTGGAATGTGGTCTAAATAAGGCATGCTTGAAGGGGAGTGAATGGGTATACTTCCTTGAAAGAAATCATGGGAGGAATAATTAAGAACAAATTTAAAAAGTTAGGCAATTGCCAAATTACACAGGGCCCAAGTGCAGGGTAAAGGCTTTAGTTTCATGTCCCATGTCTTGAAGGTTTTTGAGCAGGCAAGTGATTTGTGATGTTTTAGATAGATGATTCTAACAGTATGATAAAAGGTATATTACAATAAGGAAGAGAATAAAAGTGGAGTAATTACTTAAGCTGTTATCAATATAATACAATTATGAGGTAACTAAAAGGAACAAAAGTGACATTGATGAGAGGAAAAGTATGGATAAACAAGCAGAAAGACAAACTTGGAGGCTTGCTGAATAAAAGATTGATAGAAGGACAGAAAATAAAACATGATACACAAGTGATTAATCTGAGTGAACATGAAAAGGAATATAACCTGATCACAAATGGTGAATCAGGCCTGGGGGCAGATGGACTTGCTTTTGACCTATTAATTTGAAGCAAGAATGTGAGCCTGAAGTTGGAGCTGTATTCCAGAGACCAGAACTAAAAGAGGAGATCAAGTCTGTTTCTCCAGAATCACCCTGATCAAAGTACCACCAGCAGACTGAGATTACATAAGATCAGCAAGAGAAGAAGGGGAGTTATATGATTAGATCTGAATCTGGAGAAATGCTATGGGTGGTAAGTAGGAAGAAAGAATCAAAGAGGTGGGAAAATGACTACAGCATGTACAAACGTGAGTGATTCCTATCAGGCGATTCAAAGGCACCCTGGAGATGAATTTTTCTGTAACATGTGAACAAAACAGTTACTGGCAAAAGTAATTCTGCTACAACTGTATATGGGCCAACGCCACCTTTTATTGCTTTCACTCCCACAAAAGAAAATGTCTACCTTCCTGGAACTTAGTGTATGATCTCGGACTATCCGAAGCATATCTGCAGATCTTGACTAAACCTTGAGTTTCTCTGATTGTCAAATTCCATGATATTTCTTTTTTTTTTTCTATTTTTCAATATAGCCAATGAATTAAAGAGGAATTCAGTTTATTCTGAATCTCAAATTGACATTCAAAAAGATCAGAGACGCTGGCAATTTAAATAATCTGGAGATAATATAATGACACACTTTCACTAATGCAGGAGGACCTCTAATTTGTGAAGTCTGACAGATGCATCTTTGAGTTAGAAATCTCTCCTCCAAAACCATTTGTCAATATAGCAAAGCATAGCCAACGTTAGAATAGTGTGTACCAACCTTCCCACTATCGTACGTTTTACCATATCAATCCTACTTGGTCCAGTCTTGTTATTAAAGTGGACCATATCTAGAAAGTGCTTTGAATTACTACAGAACTAATTTGGGGGCAGGAGTAAACAAAACACAATCCAAAGTAACAGAAACAGGAAGAGAAGAAAAGGTATAAGCCATGAAAAATTTAGGAAATAATGGCTCCCTATGAGACAGGATATTCATCCCTGAAATGACCAATCATGGAACTCAAGCTGGACAGCACAGTGAGAAAGTGCAGAATGCACTGGACTGGTTGAAAGGTACTTAAACTCAAAGTTCTTCAAGTGGGTACTGTGCTGGTCATTGCATGTTATCAGTGGAAGTGTATTAGGAAAAAACAATGGGAGCTGAAGATGAGAGCTTTGTAATTGCAAGTACTGTTTTAAGGTAAAGAAGTAAAGGATGTGGTCATGTTGCTGATAGGCAGAATGAAAATAAAATCTGAATTAAGGAAAATGAGGAAATATGAATATTGGGTCATATGACTATCTATGGAAAGCACTAAGGGCCTTCCTGTGATAAGATAAACTTAGGATGTATTTCTTCTTTATTTATTTGGTTAATTGTACTCTAAGACAATAAAAGCGATACTTTTAAAATAAGTTTCCCCAAAGTTTCTTGGACAATGCATAAAAGTAAAAGCTTATGTTTTCCAATGGATCAGAAAATAATGGGATAACAAAGAAAATTAGATTGTTTCTGTTCTACTTTCAGCACTGTTAATTAATTAACATTGTGAAACTCTAAGAGGAAAGATATGATTATATTTTGTTTAGCAAAAACAATCATATATATATGTATACATAAAGGAAATATATATATATTATTCTTTTTTTTTTTTCCTTTTAGAAGACGCCAGCTTCTGGGTTATTGGAATGTTGATACTTTCAGAACACTTCCCCTTACCTATGCTAACCATAACCAAAATGTCACCTGCCTCTTCCCTGGGTGGCTCTCCCTGAATCGCCCCTTTCCCACCTTTTCACTTGATGGGTTGATAAAGGGAGCTGACCTGAGATGTAAGAAACCTGGAAATCATAAAGGAACAGGATTCATCCCTGTCTGAACACCTAGTTTTGGGCCCCCTTCTCTGCTGAGAAGTCTGTGTTACTATTCTTTAAATAAAACTTGTTTTCTATGACTGCCTTGGAGTTTCCTCGGTGTTCAATCTTCACACTGGGGAAATGGAACTTGTCCTCACCAGTAACATAAATTGCTCTGAAGAGGTTGAAGTTTGTGTCCTCCATAAGAAAGGACAAAATCAAGGCTCTCAAGACAGAGATCACAGTAAGTTTGACATTGAATCTAGGGAAAATATATAGGAAAAGGTAAAACAACAAAGGCAAGTTTGTACTCCTTTGCAAAAAAAATGAAATAATTTTTTGGTCACTGGGCAAAAAAGAAAGATGCAGTGGAGAGATTGCCGGAAAAGAGGGACTGAGGAACCCAGGAGGCTAAATAAACTCAGTTCAACTGAAAATGTAGATAGCAAGCATGAGGTATGAAAGTTGATCGAAACCTAATTGGGTAGAAGGTATATGAGAATATGCCGGTCCAAAAATGATATCATTGAAAGCATGACGTGTTTTTTAACTGAAAGATTATATAGAGTACACTTACCATAGTTAACATCTTATTAAGTAATTCAGCTACCTAAATATATGCTTATGTCTAAATCACTTCCAAACTTATTGTTTGGAATAGCTCTCAGAAAAACTGGGGAACAACATTTCAGGTCATTATTATCATCAGTGGATATGTAACATAATTCGATCTTCTGAAGATCAATGCTGAGAAACATGTTTTTCAGCTTTGTAAAACTGCTAACTCAAATAAAAGATTTTACTATTTGATTCTTGTATTCAAGTTCCCATTTTAAAACATAAACATTACGTTAGTTTTCACTGCTTCTTTGAGATCATGCAGTTTGCCTCTGTAAAGTGATTCACGGGTTTATGGAAGATTTTTCCAAATGCTCTAGCAGTGTCAATTGAGGTTTATATCTGTGACTATCTCCAAGTTTCTTTATCTATCCTAGGCAGCAGGTTTCTTATCTGACAGCCTTATAATTATGGAAGAAGCTGCATATTAATGATTCAGTACTTACATAAACAACTGGCCTTGGAGAAATCTAACAAACCAATTTTGTAGGATTTGATTTTGCCTAATTAAATGTAAATAATGTCAAATGTTGCATATGCCAGAATTTCTTTAGAACATTATGATTTTTTTATGTACACAAAGCATTATGAATTCAGAGTTTTTAACAGTTATCTTCCAATTCAGCTATTAAGATAATATGCTTTGACATCAGATATGCTTTATGAATGTGAGGTATCAGCACACATGTGCACACTAAGTGTTTATGTATGCAAGGTACAATTCTCAATTGTTGAGTTTTATTTTTTTCCTCTTATCCTTTGAAGTTGGCAGTTTGTACATTTTTATCTGAAGGTTTGAATCTACATCATGCTTTGAAGGAACAAATGGCCTCCATGTGGTGTTTAGCTTTGCCTTGCCCATCTCCATTACCCCATATCAGTATTAAATGCATTCTGACACAGTTTTTTCACTTAAGCATAAGCACCTGATCCTTTCATTGGTCCTTTTCAAACACATGCCTCCATTTAGCATTATGTACAATAATTAGCTTTTAAAGCTAGAGAGTAATGTCATTTAAGAAAGAAAGTGTACATTAAGGTTCGAGATTATGATAAATACTATATCCATATTTGTTGGGGTAGTAGGGTGGGAAGATAACTTAAACTTTTCTAATTAAATAAATATATATAATATATATTATAATACCTGTGCTACAGAGTGCCTAGTTTCCAAAGCAGAAGTCAGTACATAGAATTTAAAAAGTATTTCCCAACAGAAGGTAAGGCTAATAACCATCCTTGGAGTAGCTCTGAGCCATTCACCATTTCTTATTCAATGTCATTTTTTGAGCAACTGCTTATATGAATGCCATGGTTATATGGATGCAGTAGGCCATAAATGAAACAGAGGAAACATTTTGTGTAAAATAATAATAAATCAAAAACCTCACTTCCTTAGCACTGGGATGTCTAATGAACACAAATAGTCATCTGGTCTTTATGGTCCTATTTGGTTCTACTTAGGAAAAATTGCCCATCAGTGAATAATCTGTTAGTTTTCCAATAAAATTTATTTATTGCCTTTTATAGGACATTCTTTTGTTTTTGGAGTGAATGGGTGAAAAAAAAGGGGGGAGAGTAGAGAAAAAAGACAAAGGCATCAGAATAGAAGATTGAGTTAAAACAACTTTAAACTTGAAGAATGATATTCATTTTATATTTTTATTAATCTGTCTCACAAAAATCTGTGAGATACAGTGAAAAATTAACAGGTAAAACATAGTTCTCATTAACTAGAAAACTTGTCCCAAGCATGTCACACACTTTCTCTGTCATAATGAGGAATTTAATTATATTTTCTAAGATTCAGTTTATTTACCTATAAAATAGAAATATTATTGCTTATGTAATTATGTTGTATTTTGTTCACAAATGAAATAACATGCTAAATGACTTAGTCAGTATGTAGTATACATACAGATAAAGATTTTTCACTCTCAGGGCAAACCTGTCTACTACAGCATATTAACATATCCTACCATTGCCATTAGTCAACAGCCAGGTAATACTAGGATACCATTGCATTATATAATGCCATAGAGATAAGAATTTCCTGTGTCAGGTTTTATTCTAGAGACAATTGTTTTTAGAAATATATCAAGACAGGACATGAAAGCTCTTTAAACTGGACTAATTCCTTAAAATGGAACTACTCATCCTTAAGAATGCTTAATATACAATGGACATTCATTCATTCATTTATTCATTAATATTCAGTACAAGTTTGATATTGTTGAGTGGTTCCTATTTCCAAAATAGTATTCCAGATGATGGGCCACCAGCAGTGAACAAGATGGGTAAATTCTTCATTCTCATGGAGTTTGCCATCCTGTTGAAGAGATAAAAATAATAAATGAATAGACAGTGACAGAGCTCTAAAGAAATTAACTGCAGTGAGAGAATAGAAAGTGATTGGGGGATTGTGGTGGTGGCTGTTTCAGATGGTATATCAGGGATAGTTAGTTGTCAATGGAAGTGACATTTCTGCTGAGATCTAGATAGTGCAATAATTAGCCCTGAAAAGATAAAACATAAAACTTCTTCTGACAGAGAAAATCAAGTACAAAAATTTGAAGGCAATGGTAAACATGGTGTTTTGAGAAATGGAGAATAATAGCCTGTGTGGTTTCAGAATGAAGTCCAGCACAGAGAGGAATGACGTCTACCTTCCTATAAAGTGGGATTGAGTTCATTTATCTGGGACATGGAAGGTCTTGGTAAGGAGTCAGAATTTTGTTCTTAGATGTTAAGAAAACTATTGAGATGCTCAAGATAAAGAATAAAAATTAGAAATTAACATTTGCTTTTATATTTTATTTTATTTTATTTTAAGGTACTGAGAATGAAACCCACAGACATTCAACCCCTGAGCTACATCCCCAGCCCTTTTATTTTTTTTTATTATGAGACAGGGTCTTGCAAAATTGAATTTACAAGTCTGAACTGTCTCAGACTTCTACCACTGTGCCCAGCTTATTAGCCTTTCTTTAAAAAAAAAATTCTCACTACAATTGGCAATATTGGGACAGAGAAAAAACAAAGGTAAGATAGAAGTCAATCAAAATCCAAGTGAAAGATAAGAAAGGCATGAAACTTGGATGGTATTACTGAAAATAGTGAAAATTTTTTGCATTTGAAATATATTTGAAAGGAATTATTGAAAATGGTTTGAAGATGAATCAAATTTGGCCAAAAGAAATACTAGGATACCATTGCATTAGGTAATCTGAAAAATCTGACTTCTAAGATTTGGCCTGAGTCACTCAGTGAAAATTGATGCCTTACTGAGACAAGTTGACTTGAGCAGTCATAAAGCAAATACTTTGTTTTGAATATCTTAGATTGGATGAACTATTAAAAAGTTCAATACATGAGTCTTAATCTCAGTAATGAGATTAAAGCTAAAAGTATACATTTAGGATTCATTGAAAAATCGATGATATTTAAATTGATGGGATTGGATGACATCACCCAGAGAGAAAGGGAGAGAGAGAAATCAGTGTTAACATCAGATTATTAGGAAATTTCAACGCTTAGAGGTTCAGAAGAGGAAAAGGATTCAGCAAAAGAGTGGCGTCCAGTGATGTTGAAAGATTACAAAGAGAGTAGAGGGAGCCAACTGAAGAAAGTATTTCAAGAATAAAAATTATTACCTGTACTTAAGAATGAATAGAGATGAATTAGCTTGAAAACACAGAACCAAATTCTGGGTTTGGAAAGATGGAGACTGATGATTACTTTAGGAAAAACTTTTCAGTAGTCTATTAGTTGTTAAAATCTGATTGGTAAGGAGTAAAGAAAGTTAGAAAATGGAGAAAATAGTTTCTTCAAGATGTTTCTTTTTAAAAAGAAGTAAAAACTGAGAGAGATGGGGTCAAGGGAGTTTTATAACATGGGATTTATCACAGAATGTTTGCATAATGAGGGAACACGGTGGAGAGAGAAATTGATGATATGTAAAGAAAACAAAAAATTATAAGAGTGATTTCTTTGATTAGACACAAAACGAGAAGTGGGTGGCCTCAGTAGCAGAACAGTTAGTTTATCCATAGTAAAGCAACAATGGATAGAATATGAGTCAAAGCTTCATGTGGCGTGTGGTTATTTCATGCAAAGAGGTGACTTTGTTCTTATAATTGGTTCCATTTGTTTCACAGCTTTACAAAAGTATTATTGGCATACAATAAATGACATGTATTTAAAGTATACCATTCAACCATTCATTCCACAGTGAATCCATCACTACAATCAAGATAGTGAATACATTCATCACCCTCAAAAGTTTTCTTGTGACCTTGTTATGGTTTAGATATGAAGTATCCCCCAAAAGTTCATGTGTGAGACAAGAAAGTATAAAGGTGAAATGATTGGATTATGAAATCTTAACCTGATCGGCGCATTAATACACTTGAATGGATTAACTGGATGGTAACTACAAGTGGATAGTGTGGTTGGAGGTGGTAGGTCTCCTGGGAACATGCCTTTGGGGCATATATTTTGTCCCTGGTGAGCAGAGCCTTCTCTGTTTCTTGATTGTTATGTCCTGAGCTGAGTTCTTCTGCCAAATCTTCTACCATCATTTTCAACTTCACCTCAAGCACAGAGCAATGGTGTTAGCCATCTATGGACTATGACCTCTGAAACAGTGAGCCCCACATAAGATATTTCACGTCTAAATTTGTTCTCATCAGCCTTTTGGTCACAGTGGTTAAAAAAAAAAAAAAAAAAAAAAAAACCCTGACCAAACAGACACCTCATAAACTATCCCCTTAGTTCCTCTCCATCTTCTATCTCTATCCTACTGAGCTACCACTAATTAAATTTGTCACCATAGAATCTTGTGAATTTTCTATAGTTTTGAACAAATCATCTTCTAGGTAAATCGCATTTCTGTTTGCTTCTTTTCTTCAGTATAATTCTTTTGAAAATCATCCATGTTGTTATGTGTGTGTGTGTGAATTTACATTCCTGAGTTGCATTTAATTTTATGGATATGTTGCCATTTGTCTATTCACTTGTTGGTGGGCATTTGGATTGTTTCCAGTTTTATTTTTATGATGGCAATAAAGCAATTGTGAAAGCCCATACAAATCTTTGTATATATTATATATTTTATCTCTCATGAGAAAATATTCAATAGAGAATATATAGGTAATATGGCAGATATGTGTTTACCATTCAAAGACATGGACAAACTATTTTCCAAATGGTTATGTTAGTTAACATTTCCATCAGCAGTACATGAAAGTTTCAGTTCTTCAACATTATCAATACTTCGTATGGACATGTTGCTAACTTTAGCCAAGCTAATACATGTGAAGTGGTAAGTGCATGGTATTTAATTACATTTCACTAATGACTAATGATACGGAACAGCTTTTGATGTGTTTATTTGGTGAAGCATCTTTTCAAATCTTTTGCACACTTTTTAGTTAGGTTATTTCTTTTTTTTGTTAATGAATTTTTAGGACATTTAAAGATTTTATATATATTTGTGTGTGTGTGTGTGTGTGTGTGTGTGTGTGTGTGTGTGTGTGTTGTATGTGTATGTATGTGTGGTACTAGGAATTAAATGCAGGGGTGCTTTACCACTGAGCTACATCTTCAGCACTTTTTTTTTTTGCCACGACTGGCCTCAAATTTTCAATTCTCCTGCCTCAGCCTCCTAAGCTAGATGTGGTATATGTTACCACATTTGGCATATTTTATGTTCTTGAAGCAAGTTTTTTATTGGAAATTTTCTTTACAATTATATTCTCTCAGCCTGTAGTCTATCTTCTCATTCTCATGTCTATATTTTTTTCCAAAAGAAGATTTTTAAAAATTTTGATAAAACCTAATTTATAAATTTGTTATTTATAGATTGTATTTTTTATGTAATATTTAAAAATCTGTAACTGAAAAGATGACAAAAACTTTGCTGAAATTAGCTGTGCAATGTTTTGTTCATCTCTTTCAAAGAGGATTTAGCAATTTTAGTCTTTGCATTTTTATGATTTTAAAATAAAATTGTCAGTTGTATTAAAATCATGGTGAGGGCGCTCCTAAAATATTTCCTGGGATTTCACTGAGTCTGTAGATAATTTTTAGATATTTACATATTAATAATATTGTTTAGTTTATGAAAAAAGCAGCATTTATTCATATAATTATCCATTTATTGAGGCCTTTTTTTATAGTCCCCCAGAAATAGTCAATAGTTTTTAGTATACAGGTAAAGCACTTTTTACAGACTTATTCCCAATTTTTAAAAATATTTTAAATAAAATTTTTTAATTAAAAATTTTAATTTTTGATTACTAGTATTTAGTATTTAGAGATACAGTAGTTTATATTTAGTTTAATCATTATATGTTTCATTTCTTTTTAAAAACTTTAAAATCTATTGTGATGTGACCTTTCTCATTCTGGACAATGGTAACTTGTTTTTTCTGTCCTTTTTTTCTTAAATGACTTGCCTGGCAGTTATCATTTTCTTGATATTATAATGCTTCCACTTGTTTCCTTTCATTTTCTCCTTTGTTTTATGTTTACTTTATGTTTAGTTTTTTTTATACTTTTCTAGTTTCTTAAGTTGAAAACTTAAGTCACTGATTTGAGAGTTTCTTTATTTCTTAGCATAGAAACTTCAGTGTTATTGATTTTTCTTAAGTGTTGCTTTAGCTGCTCCCTACCAATTCTGATGTTTTCATTTTTATTTTTTTTAATCACTTTCTAATTTCTCTTTTGATTTCTACATTGACCCATTTTTATTTAGAAATGTGTCATTTAGTTTCTAAATATTTGGAGATTTTCCTGAGATCCTTGTCACTAATTTCATATTTAATTGCTTTGCAATTTCAAAACATATCTTTTATTTTGAATATACCTTCTATAAATTGAATCATCTTGAGTTTATTGAGACTTACTTTGTGGCCTAGAATATGATAAATCTTTATAATTGTTCTGTGTGTACTTGAGAAGAAAGTGTGTACTGTTTTTTCAGATGGGATATACTATGAATGTTAGTTAGGTCATATTGGTTGATAATGATGGTCTGAGCTATTATAATCCTACTGATTTTTGTCTACCCTTTTTTTTATCAATTATCAAGAAAGTGATATTGCAATCTAATTGAAGTTGTGAATTTGTCTATTTTACTTTATAGTTCTATAAGTTTTTGTGTTTCTTTTTTTTTTTTTTTAAACTAGGGCTTGGACCCAGGGGCCCTTAACCACTAAGCCACATTCCAGCCCTTTTTATTTTTTATTTTTAAACAGAGTCTAAGTTGTTTAGGGCCTTCCTAAGTGCTAAGGCTGGCTCTGAACTTGCCTGGTATATATATATACCACCATGCCTGGCTAATTGACTCTTCTATCATTACAAATAATCTGTTTTCATTATCTTTATAATCTTACCTAATTCTGAAGTCTGCTGTGATATTAATATAGTCACTTTAGTTTACTTTTTTTTTAGAATTAGTATTGTATATATTTTCCATTATTTTACAATTGGTTTTAGACTATTATTTTTTCTATTTGTTTCATCTGTACTTTGTTTTTTTCTGAGTTTTATCTTAATTAGAATTAACTGAGTATTTTTATCACTATTTTCTTTTGGGGGGATGTTTTTTCCTATGATTCCTTTTGTTAATTTAGTGTTAATTTAGTTAATTTAATTTGCTTTAGTATACATCTTTAATTGATTACAGTCTAACTTCAATTGATGTTATGTCACCTCATGGTTGGTATAAGAATCTTACAACACTATCCTATCACTCTGTCATCTTGATTTGTTCTTACTTTTGTTGTTACAAATTTTGCTTTTAGGTGAAATATTCTCCCATGTACATTGTTATTTTGATTTAAACAGTCAATTGCCTTTTTCGGAGTCATATGTAAGAAATTCCTGATAAGAAAAATCTTTTGAGAAAAAAATATTGTACATTTACTTGTTGTTAAAATTCCATGCATTCTTTATTTCTTTGTGGTGATCCTTATTTCCATCTGACCCTTATTTTCTTATTGCCTAATAGATTTTACAATTATTTACAGGATAAGTATGCTGTTGACAAATTTCTTTATCTTTTATATTTTTGAAAAATCTTATTTTGCTTTTTACTTTTAATGCATTTCCACTGTGTCTAGAATTTTAGGTTGTCAATGGTATTTTTCTTTGTCAGTAGTTAAAAGATAATGATTCCTTAGCCTTTTGCTTGCATTATTTTTAACAAGAAATCTTCTATCATCCTTTTCTTTGTTTCTCTGTTGGTGCTTTTCTTTAAGTCCTTTTATATTTTTCTTTTCTAACTGGTGCTTAGCAATTTTATTATGATATTTCCTAGTGTGGTTTTCTTCATATTTCTTTTCTTGTACTTGAAGTTTATTTAACTATTTCAGATCTGCAAGTTAACAATTTAAATATACTTAGGCAAATTTTCAACCATCGTGTCTGCAAGTGTCCCCCCACACCTATCATTAGGGTTCTCATATGTGTGTTTATTTCTCACTTGAAGTTATCTTACAACTTTTTAAAGATAGTTTTATTTTTAAAGCTATTTTTCCTATGTATATTTCATTTTGGAGAGTTACTATTGTTGTTCAATTTTTAATTTCCCTAGCTATTTCTTCTAAAGTTTGATTTGACTCTAATTTCTTTCAACATTCTTTGTTTGTTTGGTTTAACCTCAGTTATTTTAACTTAGCTCTCCACAAGTTTGATTTGGTTGGTTTGTTTAGTTGCAGGTGATTTTAATGTATTTTATACCTCTACCTCTACTTAACTTTTTTACACATATGAAAAACAACTATAACAGCTGTTTATTTCCCTTGTCTGCTCATTCTCGTGTTGTGTCAATTCTGGGTAATATTTTATTAATGGATTATTCATTATGTATCTTGTTTTCTTGCTTGTCTGTGTGCCTGGAGATCTTTTATTGGATGACAAACATTGTTACTAGTTGCATGCTGGGTATTTCATAATAGTAAAATTATCATTGAGCTTTGTTTGGAATAATATTAATTTACATGGAAAAAGTTTGATACTTTCAAGTCTTTTATTATAGTTTTTGGGTTTTTAAAGGCAGATACTGAATAGTGATTAGTCTAGAGTTAGCTATTCCCCATCACTGAGGCCAGACCTTCCACCAGGTTCCTCTGTGTGCCCTGTGAATCATGAGTTGTTTCAGTCTAGATGGTGGGAACAAGCATCTCCCTAGTGCTGTGATCTTCAACACTGGTCTCTTAAATCCTTTCTTATTGTTCTTTCTCTGGCCTCTCACTGCCACATGTTGTTTGATTACCATGATTTTCAAAATTTTTAAAAATGTATTTTCTATTACTTTGATTTGGAGGATCTCTCAGTCCATTTTGTGTTGCTATAATATAGTACCACAGACTGAGTAATTTATAAACTATATAGGTTTATTGGGTTCATGTTTTTGGAAGCTGAGAACCTCAAGGTAAAGAGGTCATACCTAGTGAGGGCCTTCTTGCTGTGTCATAACATGGAAAATGGCATAACATAGGGAATGATCATGTGAGAGAGGGCAAGAATAAGACAAATTCATTTTCATAGCAAACACAATCTTGGAATAATGATATTAACCCTTTCATGAGACTGGAATCCTCAAAACTTCCTATTAGTCCTCATCTCCCAATACTACTGCATTAGGGATTAAGTTTGTAACACATAAACTTTGGGGGACCCATTTAAACTACAGCAAAGAGTTAACCATGACCTTTTTATTTCCTGTGGACCATAGATAGCAGTACATTATCTGAGAATGGGTTGAAGGCTTTTAGTTTAATAAGAGAAGTAAAGATAGGAAATAGTTCTCTCAAAGAATATTAAAGCAAAAACAAAAAAGAAAAAAAAAAACAGAAAAAGAACAGCAGCCACAGGCACGCTTAGTCACAACTGGATGAAATTGATAAAGACCATCATCTGGAGACAGGCAGAACAACGGCTGGAGTGTGATAATAATGAGCACCAATTTGGAACTGTATACAAACCACTTATCCTGCCACATCTGAGAGCTTTGCTCTGAGGACATCAGTGAGACTGGCCACCTTTGCTGTCCGTCCCCAGATCGACTTCATAATTCTCTGATGTCCAACTGTCTGCTGGAGAGAACCACAGATAACAACAACATCTGCTCTTTGGCTAAGAGAAGTTTTGTGGAATCAGAGATACTTTAAGGCTCATGGTTGCCTAGGATTGTGTGATGTGCTTGTAGTGTTTAATAAGTGTGCATTAAATGCTAGTTGGGGTGCTCCAGCACACCCAACACTTTTTGCATTTAAAAAAAAAACAACTGCATTTGAGTTTTCAACATTTGGGTTTCTATGGAAAGCTAGTATACATAAATTAAAACAACTTGAATTCTTCATGATAAACCTGTCTTGGTGAAATCTGAAGCTTAGTACCAGGCCTGGAATATCCAGTTCTACAGCAGTCTAAATGAAGAAAGATTTAATGATTTCAGTTATTTAAAAAAGAAATGTTTTCAGATGTCAAAATTTGGATGAAAAAGTAGTCAATATTTTTAACAAATATTTTATTATAAAGATATAACTTTTAACAATTTGAGTAACTAAGTGAAGAAAATGTCAGATAAATAATTGGATGCCTTTAAAATGACTAGTTGCTGAGTTGATGGAGTAAAACAAAAATGCAGTTTTGTATGAAAGTTATTTACCTTCCTGTAATGAGACTGAATTCCATAAGAAGCATGTTAGCTCTAACTGTTACACAAAATGTTAATTTCAATATTTTTGCAAGATGTATTTATCTTTTTATATTGTCTTTAAAACATCTTTTGATAAGTCTATTTTGTCATTTCAAGAATGCTTACTTTTATTATTTTCCAGATGCCATGTATATTAGCAAAGCAACCTATATTAGCTTCTGATTTACATCGCCTTGGCTTTACTGTCACTTTAGTGTTTGTAGACTCACTTTGAGTTATTTATTTTATGACATTGAATCAAATGAAAACAAGTTGAGCTTGAGGAAATATTCATTTGGATTTAGGAATCTCACATCTTTCTTAATTCTTTTTAACACATGTAATAAATATTCAACCATTTTATATATGTATTAAAAACTTTACAGTTTTGACAAGTTTCCTGTACTCCATTTATTTTTAAAATTTTGATTGATAAAATATGATAGTTATATATGTACACCATAACAGACATACTTCTGAGAGACAGTGGAATATAACTCTTATTATGGAGAATGTGAGGAGTAGAGAGAACATCCCAGGCAAATAGGTAGAAAGGCACATAGAGTGTCACACAGAAATTGGGGGGATGCTTTAGCTATAGTAGAAAGTTTGAACTCGGAAAGGATAATGACAAAGATGAATTTGGGTAAAATCATGAAAGGATTTGGATTCTGGCTAATGCATGCCTCAGACTGCTTCAGAGAAGGACTGAGTAGGCACCAAGGGCTCTTCCAAGTATTACTATGTGAAAAACAAGTCACTTCACTTTTTAAAAAAACAGCAAATCATTTATGCCATCCATGGGCAGCTTCAGTTTAGCTTGGTCAATCTTGCCAATTTAAAAGCATCAGTCCAACTAGGTCCTTTCCATGCTTACCATGTAATATTTACTTCCCTGAATTCTATAAATTACCCATTAAATATATTCATGGGCATCTTGATTTAATCTAGGAATGAATGGCCTTCAACAAAAGAGTTTTCTATCTTCCTAAATGTTCACTTCTATTTAAAAGATTTAGCTAGCCATTTATTTCTCTTCTAAAATGTTTCCCAGCCCTTATTATATCTTATACTGTGAAATGAGAGCTGCAAATGGCATTGCAGAGGAACAAAGACACCAAACAGTTGGGGAGCAAACCCAGTATGTTCCATAATTTTCTGCTCTGAAGAGAGAAACTGATCAATCATATGCTACAGTGGTTTTACCAGAAAGATTGTTTATTGCTTTGGCTTTAGCACATTAAAACTAGCAATTTTAATTAGAAGGGGTCATGTTAAGAATTTTCTTCCCAACTACGAAGCTTCTTATTGGTTGTCTAGATAGGGACCCCCCCCAACCCCCATACAGGAAATCTATGCTCAGAAGGGAGGTTTCTGAACCCAGGGGAATAATTTTTGTTTGAAAAACTATGAAAAAGCCCACAACACAGTGAAGGAAACATCAAGAAAATGTAAACATCTTTATAGTGCTGGAATTCCCTAAATATAGTGCAAGGTTCTTGTTATACAAAACAGCTGTTTCATGTGTATCTTCAACTAGGCACGAAGAAAAATGCTACTCAGACAACTTTGGTCATTTCAAATCCGTTTAAAATACGTTTGGTGCCCTTAAATATTAATGAAAGTCAACAAGAGCATTGGAGACTTTGCCCTTCAGGGACAGTCACTGGTCAGCTCCTTGCTGTTTGTTTCCGAGTTAATCCAATTACTATATCATTGTTGCATTCATACCCTCTACCATTAATGATGTCTTTGGGAAAAAAGCGGATGTTCTTGGCATAATGGCATATTAAGCCTGCGGGGGTGGAGGAGGGGTGCTCTTTTGCCTAGATTGCCCTCGTGTGAAGTAGAGGTGTAGATGAAGATCAGTGGCGGAAACAACCTTTAATACGTCTGAAAACCACTTCAGGTCACATTATCGCAGTCTGACAGGAAATACACATGCAAAGAAGAAAAAGAAGCTATGACGGGAAGAGTGTAATGATGTTAATTTCTTAATTTGCTTCCTCTGGAGTAGGATCTAGACATTAGTATCATTCTTAATACATGTGGTAGTCACTTCAGAACAATTACTTCTGCAGTGGAACTAATTGCTATCAAAATAAAAAATATATATGTATGTTCTGAATGATACTGATACTACCTATTTGTACTTGACAAAACA